>NW_028230516.1:0-100864 GCF_043228905.1 Azolla caroliniana | reverse complement strand
CGAGACGATGGCAGTCGGGCCCGAGTGCCCACGTGAGTCCCAAGCGGAGGAAGGCGGTGGCGAGAGACCAAGAATCACAAGCGAGACGATACGGGGAAGGAGCGGACGAAAGCCCTTGAACCCGATTCCGGGGAATTCGGCGTTTGGGCCCTTATGCCCTAGTGAGACCGAGGAGATGGATGACGGTATCGAGGAGTCCTGGCACGATGCCAGTGAAGATGAATGGGAGAAGGCCCGTGAAAAGGTCGACGAAGAGACCAAGGGACAACCCGACCAGGGACCTAACCGCGTGACGCTCCGGTACGGGTGGAGCATAATCCGGTCGGATTTGGCATAAAGGTGCCGATACGGGAGAGGGTGCGGGACGAGCCGCCCTCTTTTACATGGGGAGAAAGACCGACCGGGGCGAAGGTCGAGAGATGGAAGAAGGAGGCGGGATCGCAGCAAGGAGAGCGACGACGAGTTCGGGAGAAGTACAAGAGAGTGGAAGCCGGTCCTATGGAGTTCCTTACACTGATCCGGCTATCGGCCCAACTGCAAGCGTGAGTCCTATAGGAGAGATCGGTGGTGACAGGAGATCAGGACCCAACAACCCAAAGATTGACGGACAGACCCGGACGAGAACCGGGCGGAGCGGACTTCGAGAAAACCATTTCGAGAGGGAGGAAGAGAGCAGGCCTACGAAGAGGTCGGGAACACGGTACGTCGGTACCACGGGAGAGGGTGTGCAGCAAGCCACCCTCTCGACTTACGAAAGAAGGAAGACCCGGGATAAGGGTCAGAGATACGGCAAGCCCGAGGAGGATCCTTCACACCAGTTCTACAGACACCGGCGGATGGCTCGAGAGCTAGCGCGAGGCCTAGAGTGACGAACGGTGGCGGTGAGGGGACGAAGGCAAAAGGGCTACGGATGGGCGGTCTACGGAGAGCCTCACACCGATCCGGCGGTCGGCCCAAGAGCCGGCGTGAGTCCTATAGGAAAGGACGGTGGCGGCAGGTGAACGTGACCATTAGAAGAGAATGGCGAAGGCAGAGCGGAGCATCTGTGACCTTACACACACCGATTCTAGAGACTTCGGCGAAAGGTGAACGTGACCATTAGAAGAGAATGGCGAAGGCAGAGCGGAGCAGCTGTGACCGCAGTGGTATCAACGCAGAGTACTCGGCGGCCAACGACAAGAGGGAGGCGTGTGTCCTAGAGTAAGGGACGGTGGCGGCAGCAAGGTGGGCAACCCGAAGCCAGAAGGGGAGGTCCCACGAAGACACTCACACCGATCCGGCGGTCGGCCCGAGTGCCGGCGTGAGTCCTATAGGGAGATCAGTGGCGGCAGGAGAACGTGATCGGACGACAGGAGGCGACGAATGGCAAAGGAGGTATGAGGCCAACAGGTGGCTACGGACCATCTCAAACCTTCCGGTGAGGTGAGTGGGTGTAAGGAAGTCCGGGTCCTACGGATCCCCACATTTAACCAGAGACTCCGGCAGTTCGGCCAACTTGGCAACATGAGACCGAAAGAGAAGGTTGGTGTGGCGAGAAACGGGACCCGACTACGCGGAAGACACGAGGAGAGTCCGAGAGGGACTCAAACAAAAGACACCCGGATCTCGGCAAGCGACGAAACGAAGACCGGTCCTAATGGGACCCTCACACTGATCCGGAGACCCCAACAGTTCGGCCAATGTGGCAACGTGAGACCTAGGGAGAAGGACGGTGGCGGTAGGGAACGGGACCCAACGACATGGGGTAGCGATCGGGAGTCGGTAAGACGTGGGCGGACGAAGTGCGAAACCCTTACAGGCCGCTTAGCGGAAGGAGCCGGGTAGGGGCAAACACGAGGAGGTGTGTTGGGCGGGAAAGGCACACCTGGGACGGAATAAGAGTCTCGCAAGTGGCCATCGTGGGCCGGATCAAAGTGTGACTACGGGACAGTGTTCGGCACGGGCGGTGCCGAACAAAGGAAGCGGAAGACGGCACAAGGGAGGTGTCGGGAACGAGGTGACAAGTGCCTAGTGGACTGCATAGGGTCGGAGTCAGGGGATGGCAAGAGAGGCCGGAGTAGGATCCTCCACACTCACTTCGTAGATCTCGGGAGCTCCGTCGAAGTAGCGAAGACTAACACGGCAAGCCCGCGGTGACAAGCTGGTGGGGGCGAGGGGACGACGGTAAGCGGAAGACTCAGGACCTGTTGCAGCAACACGAAGACGGGAAGGGCCAAGCCGGCTACTACGGGGTGTTCCTCGGATGCGGAGGACACCAGTATGCGGGTGAGTGGCAATGCACGATCTGGCCGGGAAAGGGGCCGACAAGGCGTGCAATGAACCGGAGTACGGCACAGGCAATGCCAAACAACGGACGAGGGTATGTGGCACACGGAGGTGCCAGAGCGGAAAGGCGAGCGCGGAGATGGGTTGCGCGGTTCGGAGGTTGTGCGTAGAAGGCCAGAAAAGGATCCTCCACACCGTTCCGAAGACCATGGCGGTTCGAGCCGACGCGACGATGTCAAACCATGGAGAAGGAAGGTGGCGGCGAGAGGACGAAGGCAACGCGAAACAACATGGGACGGCAATCAGGACAACACGAAGGTCAACGAAGGCCAAGCGGGTCACTGCGGGCGTTCCTCAAGCGGAGGACATCGAGCATACGGCGGGGAGCAGGGCGTGCATACGGCCGAACAAGGGCCAACAAAAGTATGCGTACTACGGAGATCGCAGTGAAGGACCCATCGACGGGTCGAATGAGCCTACGGGGACGTACGCGCGAAGGAAAAACCGAAGCCGACGGATCAAACCGGTAGCGAGCCGGGATGCGGATTACGAAAGACCGGTTTCTCACCGGCCAAAATCTCTCACCCTTCACCGGATTTGGCACGTACCGGTGGACGTGCGGTTAGGTGGGGGCGGATGTCGTGAAGAATTTCGTCCAGAGGCGGAAACCGGGAAACATTGTCTACATCGGTAGGGTGCAGCATGTGTGCTTACCCTTGTACATTTAGTGTGAATAACGAGGGCGCCTTTATGGCGCCAAAGAGTAGTCAAGTCAGGACAAACGATCCCATGTAAGTCGAGATTGATCCCACATTGTAACGCATCCCTCTCCTTGTTCTATAAAATGAAGGGAGCGCCCTTTGTGAAAGGGTTGCCCATTTTGCGTTAGAGGGTATACCGTTAAATTTAGGGTTAGTTCTTCTTCTTCTTCTTCTTCTTCTTCTTCTTCTCCCCCTTCGTGTTCGCTTAGGGTTAGCTTCAGCTCGTCTCCTGCGCAAGACCCCGCTCGGTGCGACAAGCCCGTGAGCTCCTGACTTGCGGCTTGGCAGCCGACGACTACTGTAACCTACCTTGGCCTAGCTCGAAGCCGGGAATGTATTCTTCCTTTTATATATATACATTTGCGTCTGTTTGTGTATATTCACGTGTCTGTTGGTGGCGGGTGCTTCCCCTTTCCTGCGTTTCCTGTACATAAGGGCGTGAGTCGGGTTGGCCTGTGTGTGCGTGTGCGTGCGTGTGTGTGCGTGAGTCGGTGTCAAGTGCGTGCTCACTCTCTTTCTCTCTCTCCCTTCGGTTGCTTCTGGTGTGCTTCTGGGATGCCCCGGAAATGGTGTCGTGAAGAATTTCGGCCATAGGCGAAAACCGGGAAACATTGGCTACATCGGCGGGGTGCAACGTGTGTACGCACCCATGTACGTTTAGTGTGAATATCGAGGGCACCTTTATGGCGCCAAAGAGTAGTCAAGTCGGGACAGACGATCCCATGAAAATCGGGATTTGGCCCACATTGTAACATCGGCGGGGTGCAACGTGTGTACGCACCCATGTACATTTAGTGTGAATATCGAGGGCACCTTTATGGCGCCAAAGAGTAGTCAAGTCGGGACAGACGATCCCATGAAAGTCGGGATTTGGCCCACATTGTAACGCATCCCTCTCCTTGTTCTATAAAAGGGAGGGAACGCCCTTTGTAAAAGGGTTGCCCATTTTGGATTAGAGGGTATACCGGTAGGTTTAGGGTTAGGTTTCTTCTGCTTCTTCTTCTTCCCCTTCGTGTTCGTTTAGGGTTGGCTGCAACTTATCTCCTGTGCAAGACCCTGCTCGGCGCGACGAGCCCGAGAGCTCCCCGACGGCGGCTTGACAGCAGACGACTGTCGTAAACTATCTTGGTCCGATTCGAAGCCGGGATTGTATTCTTCTGTCTATACATACATATATATATATATATATCTATATATATCTATATATATATATCTATATATATCTATATATATATATCTATATATATCTATATATATATATCTATATATATCTATATATATATATCTATATATATCTATATATATATATCTATATATATCTATATATATATATATATATATATGTTTGCGTCTGTCTGTGTATATTCGCGTCTATGTTGGTGTCGGGTGCTCCCCCTTTCCTGCGTTTCCTGTACATAAGGGCGTGAGTCGGGTCGGGCTGTGTGTGCGTGTGTGCGCGAGTCAGTGTGAAGCTCTCTCTCTCTCTCTCTCCCTTCGGTTGCTTCCGGTGTGCTTCTGGGATGCCCCAGAAACAGTGAAGCACGACTTCCTACGCTGCATCACTCCCTGGTCCAAGACCCCCGTGGTCCCGCCTTTCTCCACGCACGCGTGCAACAACGCGACATCTTTGGTGAACCCGACGTGAAAGGCGGCAAGGGAGGATGGAGTCGGAAGACGACGACCTTGCGGAGATGGTGGCCGAAGTGGTGTTGGAGTCGGCACGAGTGGTGATGAGGCGAGAAGCAGCGCAACAAGCGGTTGAGCGAGTGGTCGAAAGAGTCGGTCGTTTCAACGGGGACAAAGTCCCACCTTACTTGGAAGCCTACAACGCGGAAATGGAAGAGCGTGGCGTAGACGAGGCGCTGAGGCCGGAGTTCTTTTGTCGGGTCATGGCTGTCCGGATGCACGCGGAAATAAAGGAGCTCCGTGAGGCTCATAGTTCGTGGGAGGCCTTCAAAGAGGCGCTCCTGAAAGCATACGGAGGACGGCGGAAGAGCCGGGGACGGCACCACTTCGACCAGTGGGTAGCATCGGCAAAGACCCACCGGGGTGCGACGAAGGCATTCCGGGAGTTCAAGCGACGACTTGCTCGGCTCCCAGAGCGGGAACAAGGTTTGGTGGGGGCGGACAAAGTCCTTTTGTTCGTCAGGTCGATCGACCTAAAGGAACGGGAAGCCATCGGGATTGAGCTCGAAGACGATGATGGGGCGAATGGGCTTACGGAGGACTGGTCGAAGGTCGGAAGGGTGTGCCAACGGATAGACAAAGAGCAAGCCGAGAAGGCTAAGAGGAAGGTACGCGACGGCGTGCCATCACAGCGGGAAGAGGCCGAACGACAAAGAGAGTTGGCAAGGATCGGCGTTGGGGCCAGGATTGCGGAGGCGTATGCAGCTCTCAAAGCGATGCTCGAGGAAGAGGGGAAAATCGAAGCCGAAGAAGGGCTTATTATGGAGTCGGGCCGGAGGCGATCGAAGGACGAGGAGGCCGGAAGAGAATGGTACATTGGTACCACAGGAGAGGGTGCGGGACGAGCCACCCTCCCGACATGCGGGGATAGAACGGCCAAGGACGAGGTCGAGAGACTGATCGCGGAACCGGAACGTTGGGACCAGCGGTTTCGGGCGTATCAGCCCGAGATCCCGGGCATTGGAGAAGCAGGCCTAGACGGGGCTTGCGCGATCGGTAAGAAGATGACCGCCGACCACGAAGAGTCGGTGGCTACGGACAAGGGCGTAAAACGGACGATGGCAGGCGGGCCCGAATGTCCACGTGAGTCCCAAGTAGAGGAAGGTGGCGGCGAAAGGGCGAGAATCACCAGCGAGACGATACGGGGAAGGAGCGGACGAAAGCCCACAGACCCGATTCCGGAGAACTCGGCAATTGGGCCCGTATGCCCATGTAAGACCGAGGAGATGGATGGCGGTACCGAGGAGTCCTGGCACGATGCCAGCGAAGACGGATGGAAAACGGCCTGCGAGGAGGACGGGAACGGACACGGCACGATGGGATTAGCATTCCGATGCGGGTGGAGTGTGATCTGGTCGTGGATCGTTCGTTCGGAGCCACAGTCGGCATGAAAGTGCCGATACGGAAGGGGGTGCGGGACGAGCCACCCTCTTTTACATGGGGAAAAAGGACGACCCGGGACAGGGTCGAGAAGGTGACGAACGCCTACGGAGGATCCTTCACACCGGTTCTAGAGACTTCGGCGGTCGGCAACGCGGTCGACGTAAGACCAAGATAGTGACGGTGGCGGCGAGGTGACGAAGGCAAGGGCTACGGAAGGGCAGTCGATGGAGGATCCTTCACACCGGTTCTAGAGACTTCGACAGTCGGCAACGCGGTTGACGTAAGACCAAGATACTGACGGTGGCGGCGAGGTGACGAAGACAATGCGCGTAAGGAAATCCGGTCCTACGGGATCCCCACACCGGTTCCGGAGACCCCGGCTGTTCGGCCAACGTGGCAACGTAAGACCGAGGGAGAAGGACGGTGGCGGTGGGAAACGGGACCCGGCTACGCAGAAGGCACCAGGAGAGTCCGGGAGGGACTCAAACAAAAGTCACCCGAATCATGGCAAGCATAGAAACGGAGTCCGGCCCTATGGGACCCTCACACTAATCCGGAGACTCCGGCAGTTCGGCCAACGTGGCAACGTGAGACCGAGGGAGAAGGACGGTGGCGGCAGGGAACAAGACCCGACGACACGAGGTATCGGAAGGAGCCGATAGGGGTGAACACGAGGAGATGTGTCAGGCCGGAAAGGCACACCTTGGACAGAACAAGAGTCTCGCGAGTGGCCATCACAGGCCGGATCGAAGCGTTACTACGAGACGGTGTTCGGCGCGGGCGAGGCCGAACGAAGGAAGCGGAAGACGACACAAGGGAGGTGTCAGGAACGAGGTGACAAGTGCCTAGTGGACTGCACAGGGTCGGAGTCAAAATGGCAAGAGAGGCCGGAGGAGGATCCTCCACACTCGCTTCGTAGATCTCGGTAGCTCCATCGAAGTAACGAAGACTGACACGGCAAGCCGGGGTGACAAGCTGGTGGGGGCGAGGGGACGACGACAAGCGGAAGACTCAGGTCTTGTTGCAGCAGCACGAAGACGGGAAGGGCCAAGCGGGCTACTACGGGGTGTTCCTCGGATGTAAAGGACACCGGTATGCGGGTGAACAGCGATGCACGATTTGGCCGGGAAGGGACCGACGAGGAGTGCAACACGGGCAGTGCCAAACAACAGACGAGGGTATGTGGCACACGGAGGTGCCGGAGCGGGAAGGCAAGCGCGGAGAAGGCCGGAAAGGGATCCTCCACACCGTTCCGGAGACCATGGCGGATCGAGCCGACGCGACAATGTAAGACCATGGAGAAGGAAGGTGGCGGCGGAAGGACGAAGGCGACGCGAAACACCATTGGGACATCACGATCCGACAATGGAGGCCAAGCGGGCTGCCACGGGCATTCCTCAAGCGGAGGACATCAGGCATACGGTGGAAAGCGGGGCGTTCATACGGCCGAACAAGGGCCAACGGAAGAACACGTGCTACGGAGATCGCAGCAGAGGACCCGTCGACGGGTCGAACGAGCCTACGGGGAGGCGAGCGCGAAGGAAGACTCGAAGCCGCCGGATCAAACCAGCAGCGAGCCGAGATGCGGATCACGGGAGACCGGTTTCTCACCGGCTGAAATCTCTCACCCTTCAACCAGATTGGCACGTACCGGTGGACGTGCAGTTAGGTGGGGGCGGACGTCATGAAGAATTTCGGCCATAGGCGAAAACCGGGAAACATTGGCTACATCGGCGGGGTGCAGCGTGTGTACGCACCCATGTACATTTAGTGTGAATATCGAGGGCGCCTTTATGGCGCCGAAGAGTAGTCAAGTCGGGACAGACGATCCCATGAAAGTCGGGATTTGGCCCACATTGTAACGCATCCCTCTCCTTGTTCTATAAAAGGGAGGGAACACCCTTTGTAAAAGGGTTGCCCATTTTGGATTAGAGGGTATACCGGTAGGTTTAGGGTTAGGTTTCTTCTGCTTCTTCTTCTTCCCCTTCGTGTTCGTTTAGGGTTGGCTGCAGCTTATCTCCTGTGCAAGACCCCGCTCGGCGCGACGAGCCCGAGGGCTCCCCGACGGCGGCTTGACAGCAGACGACTGTTGTAAACTATCTTGGTCCGATTCGAAGCCGGGATTGTATTCTTCTGTCTATACATATATATATATATATATATGTTTGCGTCTGTCTATGTATATTCGCGTCTATGTTGGTGTCGGGTGCTCCCCCTTTCCTGCGTTTCCTGTACATAAGGGCGTGAGTCGGGTCGGGCTGTGTGTGCGTGTGTGCGCGAGTCGGTGTTAAGCTCTCTCTCTCTCTCTCTCTCCCTTCGGTTGCTTCCGGTGTGCTTCTGGGATGCCCCAGAAACAGTAAAGCACGACTTCCTATGCTCCGTCACTCCCTGGTCCAAGACCCCCGTGGTCCCGCCTTTCTCCACGCACGCGCGCAACAAGGCGACAATGGTGAAGTACGACTTCCTACGCTCTGTCACTCCCTAGTCCAAGACCCCCGTGGTCCCGCCTTTCTCCACGCACGCGCGTAACAACGCGATAGCGGGACGACCGGTACAACCGGAATCGCCGAAATCACAATGATTCCGAGGAGGACGACCTAGAGGATGATGATTATCGTGGACATCCGAGTTATTCCAAAGGGGGTCGGCGCTACGAGAATCAACGGCTGACAAACAAACAGGGCGGCTTCAATGGCTATCAGGGTAAGCCACGACAATGTAGGGATCAACGGCGTTACGACGAAAGCTCAGGGGATGAGCGGCACCAGGAACAACGACGGGACCAACAACAGCCACCACGTACGTTCCGACAAACAAGGCCGGACCGCAAAGAGCAAGTAGCACCCGGAGAGCGGCACACAACACCTGGAGCCGAGAAGGGAGAATCAAGCATCCATTGTTTGATTTGTCAGCAACCCAAACATTATGCCATGCAATGCCCAGCATGCAAGGGAAAGGGGCCTGCTGTCAATACGATTACGGCGGAGGTGCAACAAGTCACGACACGCCAGCAAACAAAAACGGCAGATTGGGTTGCGCCAGACGAGGTACGCCGACAAGCCCAAGCGTGGGTGGAAAAAGCAAACGCGACCAATACAGAACGTGTGCGGCAAGAGTCCGCGAACACAATGGAGTGAACAGAGAACGAAAGACCGGGTCCAGACCCCATTTGGCAGGTGTTAGCAGATTGTGAAATAACGTTAACCATGGAAAAACTGCTACAGCTAGTTCCACATTTCCGCCAGACAGTGGAAGCACAGGCGGCGGGCATACCCGAGGCAAGCGTTGCCACAAACCTAACAGACATCAGCGATGGAACACCAGTGGTGGATCCGCACAACCCGGCTATTACAGTAATATTGCACGGACAGGAAGTTCCTGGATGCGTAATCGACGGCGGCTCAGGCGTCAATGTAATTAGCGCGAAAACTTGCGAGTAGTTAGGCATTTCCGAGTGGGAGGCGTGTCCATTTTGGCTCCGCATGGCAGATACCCGCTCAGTGCAACCGTTGGGGTTAATTCGCAAAATAGGCATCATCGTGGGCGGACACCGCTTCGACATCTCTGCGGTCATTCTCTCTTTGGAGGCCCCAGGAGCGTATCCAGTGCTTCTGGGCATACCATGGCTTCGGATAGCAAATATCAAGCAGAGCTGGCAACACGAGTGTATCAGTTTCCGGCATGGACGCACCAAGGTTCGCGTACCTACAGAAGGCAGCATGCCACAACCTAAGGGTATAACACCGTTATACGCGGAGGACATAAATAAGCTAGCTGGGGTGGAGGATGCAGAATTGGAGGCGTACCTTGACGAACACCCTCGGATTATTCCGCTATTCGAAATAGATGTCATAGCAACCGCGGCAGAATATGCCACGGCCACTGCGGGCCGGATCAAAGCGTGACTAAGGGACAGTGTTCGGCACAGGCGGTGCCGAGCGAAGGAAGCGAAAGACGGCACAGGAGAGGTGCCGGGAACGAGGTGACAAGTGCCTAGTGGACTGCACATGGTCGGAGTCAGGGGGTGGCTAGAGAGGCCGGAGGAGGATCCTCCAGACTCGCTTCATAGATCTCGGTAGCTCCGTCGAAATAGCAAAGACTGACACGGCAAGCCGGGATGACAAGCTGGTGGGGGCGAGGGGACGACGGCAAACGGAAGACTCAAGACCTGTTGCAGCAGCACGAAGACGGGAAGGGCCAAGCGGGCTACTACGGGGTGTTCCTCTGATGCAAAGGACACCGGTATGCGAGTGAGCGGTGATGCACGATCTGGCCGGAAAGGGGGCCGACAAGGCGAGTTCGGAGAAGACCGAAAGGGGATCCTCCACACCAATCCGGAGACCATGGCGGTTCGAGCCGACGCGGCGATGTAAGACCATGGAGAAGGAAGGTGGTGGCGAGAGGACAAGGGCATACGACGGGAACGAGGCGTTCATACGGTGTCGCGTTGTTACGCGCGTGTGTGGAGAAACGAGGCGGGACCACCGGGGTCTTGAACCGAAGAGCAGGTGATAGGTGACGGGAACTCAACGCTCCTTATACACAATGCTCGGCCACAACCGAGATTCTTTTCATACACAGAAAACGGGAAATAAAACTCGACAAGGAGGAGAGAAAGATACACATGAGGTTTACGTGGAAAACCCTCAAACTAGGGGAAAAACCACGGCAGCCCACAGGCTGCAAACTATCACTATGTAAGTATATACAACAGTGAGTTCACTGAGGCACCAACCTCGTGCTCATGGATCTTCACCACAGGGGGCGGTTACAACAGAGGCAACGACCTCTTTCTCTCTCTCTCTGTACACGGTTTCGCACACTCTCTATTCTTGCCACAACAAGAATGACAACCACAACTCTATAAATTTTCCCTAAGTCATATTTATACTAATATAACTTTTTCGGCTATTTACAAATATAGCCTCGATGAACTATCAGAAAAACATATTTACGAATATGTCTCTTCATCCGGTTCTCCGTGGCCGAGTACTCCTCGTCCGGTCTTCACCGGGTCTGCATCATCTGGCTCTCCGTAGCCGAGTACGCCTCATCCGGTTCATACCGGGTCTGTATCATCCGGCTCTCCATAGCCGAGTACGCCTCATCCGGTTTGTTCATCGGCATTGTTCTTCTCCCTTCCCATCCGGAGGGACCTATCTCCCAACAATAGGAGGGGAAAGAGAAAGAGAGAAATGACCGGTTACGTATGAGCAAAGAAACACAGGGACACGGCCCGTCAACGCAGAAGACACGAATGGACACAGAGACAGAGAGACACGAATGTTTGTATATTAACAAGTGACACAAAAACAACAGAGCACGCGAGCGGTTACAACCGAACAGGCCGGCGAATAGATGTTGATGCCTGCTCGTTTGCGCACGAAAGGGGATAGGATGGAGGTGTTGCCGGAAGGACACGGGCGTTCCTTGAAGCAGCGAGAGCCTCCCGAAAACCTGCAGAGAAGAGCAATAGAGAACAAACAGAGGAGAAGCGTTTGGTTACGGTCCGACAGCACTTCGTCCTCCTCAATACCCGATCCCTTCTCCCTACGTCTCCCTCTCCTTTATAGCGTCAAGAAGGTAGCCGTCTCCCTCATTTACTTCCTACCTATCGAATCTAACTACCCAGGATATACCTATGTACCCAATTCCCTATTATATACATTAAGGGCGCGCACGCGTGAAGAGCCGGTTCACGTGCGCTATGCACCGATTGCGCTAAGGGACGGTTTTCTTCACGACATCCGCCCCCACCTAACCGCGCATCCACCGGCATGCGCCAAAATTGCGCTCTAGTTGGAGAAAACCGGTCCGAGTTCCGGTTCTTCGTCCATCGGTTCGTCCTCCGTTTCGGACTGTTCGTCGTCGCTGTCCAGGCCTCTTAGATCCGGTTCGCCGTCGTGGCGCTTCTTGAACGCTTTGATCCGCTTCCCTGCTACCGGTATCGCCATCCTCGTACCGTCGAGTTCCGCCAGGTGATACGTCCCGTTGTCGTTGGCGCTCGTTACCACGTAAGGCCCAAACCACCGCTTTGCAAACTTCCGTGTTGCTCGGTGCTGGTTGTCGAGGCTGCTGTCGTAGACTAGCACCCAGTCGCCTTCCTCGATTTTCTTTGGTCGGAGCCGGTGCGTTCGGTTGAACCGGGCTTTGTTCCTCATCCTCGCCGTCCGAAGTCTCTCCACCACTCGTTCCACGTCCTCTGGCCTCCGCTCGAGCTGTCGGATACGCGCCGCTAGCAGTTCATCCCGACTCATCTCGTCTCTCCAGTCCACTGTCGCCCAAGAGGAGATCGTCTGTTCCATCCGCATGATCGGCTTCTGTCCGAACATGAGCTCTGACGGCATGAACCCGGTTACTGAACTGTGCGTTGTCCGGTCCGCCCCCAAGGCATAAGGTAACAGTCGTGGCCAGTTCCCGACCTGGCCTCCGCATGCCCGGACTAGCGCTTTGACGATTGGTCCGTGTCCGCGCTCCACCTTCCCATTCGCCTCCGGATTGTACGTTGTGGTGAGCGAGAGCTTGACCCCTAACCGGTCGAATAGTTCCTCGGCCTCTTCGTCGTCCAACTCCCCGCAGTCAGCCACGATCTTCCCGACGCACCCGTACCGGCATATCACGTCCTCGATCAGGAACCGACACACGGCCGCGGTCGTTTTGTTCTGCAAGGCTCGGCCTTCCACCTGGTTCGTCAAGTCCTCCCGGTCCAGCACCAGATATCGCATCTACCCTACGCCCATCGACATCGTCACCAAATCTACCATCCATTTGAAATGGATGGCCGGAGGGTATGTAGGGTGAAGCTCGTCCCGATGTCGGACTATGGAGTGTATCTGACAGCTCTCACAAGTTGTCACGAACCAATGCACGTCCCAGTACAGTCCCGGCCACCAGTACTTCCCCTTCAGTTCCTCGAACGTGGCCCGCGTCCCATGGTGTCCAGCCCAGGGGCTGTCGTGGTAGGCCTTCAGCAACTCTTTCTGTTCCTCCTCCATCGCCACCACTCGGAGCGGGATGCCGTTTCTTTTCTTCGGGTGCTTCCATAAGTATCCGTCTCGGAGAAAGAATCGGTATGCTTTCTTCCGGATCCGGTTGGCCTCGTTCTTTGTCCATGACGCGTTCGGCGTCATCGTCCTCAAGAATCCCCCAATCTGCAGCCACTCCCCGTTGTACTTGCTCTCGTCGAAATTGTTAAGTGCTGGAGTGCTCCCTCCCTCGGTTGTTACGTAACCCACCTCGAAGAAGTCCACGCCGACTTCCTCGTCCTCCGAAACCATGCCGCCCTCGTCGTCGAATCGCGCCCTCGAAAGCATGTCGTCCATGGCATTGTCTTTCCCGGAAATGTGTCGTATTTCCGGATCCAGGGACTTGATGTACGCTATCCACCTGAGCATTGCCAGGTCCGGGGTTGCGCATCCGGAAACCATGCCAAGAATCGGTAGGCAGTCTATCTCGATAATCACCTCTGTCCCGATCAGATAGTCTTTATCAGCCTTCACCGCCGAAACGATACCCCAGAGTTCGCGTTTAACCTGGGCGACCTTCGCGCCGAACCGGATTGGGAACCGAATGTCGTCCTCATCTTCTTGGTTGACGACCCATCCGATCCCGGTCGGACTTGTATCTACCGTTAAGTAGATGGGAGTACCTTTCTCGTAGACAGCCTTCCCGAGCGTGGGAGCTGCAGCAAGAGCCTCCTTCATCTTTCGGACCAACTCCGTATGCTTGTCTCACCACTCGAATTTTCACCCCTTTTTCAGCAACCCGTATAGCGGCTCGGCAACGTGGGTGTAGTGCGGGATCCATATGTGGTAGAACGCGCATGCTCCCAAGAACCTCCGCCTCCGTGACCGAGTTACAGTCGGGCTTCATTGCGGAGATGGCTTCTACCTTAGCCGAAGACGGTTTCCGGCCATACGGTCCGCATAGATGTCCGACGACCATGATCTCTGATTGCCCGAAGGCCGATTTCTCCCCGGAGAAGGTGAGCCTCGCGTCCTCTAGCCTCTGCAGCACCCTCTCGTAGTCGTCAATGTGTGTCGCCACGAATCTCCGGCATCCGTCCAGTCCGATCGTTTCGTCCTTTTTCTCCACCGGACATCCCTTGATCAGGATGTCGTCCAAGAATGGCATGGTGATGTCCGAGATACAATCCCTCAGCACGTTGTTCATCGCATTCACCATGTGGGCCACCGAGTTCGTCCCTCCTTGTGGCAGGGTACACATCTGCACTAGGCCGAGAGGAGTCCGCATCGTCGTAATGTCTCTACTCTCTACGGCTAGTTGGAACTGATCGTACCCCGAGTACAGATCACCGACCGAGTAGATCGACCTTCCGGCGAAGGCCTCCGCGAACTCGTCTATCGTTGGTCTGATTCCTACGTTTCGAATGGTCACTCTGTTGACCGGTTGCAGGTCTTGAATGAAGCGCAATGTCCCGTTCTTCTTTGGTACGGTAAACCACCGGTTCGAGTACGGGGCACTCGACAGTTCGAGAATGCCCATATCGACTTTCTGCCTCAACAGCTCCATCAGCTCCGGGATGTGAGCTCTCGGTACCGGAATTGGTTTGAGATTCCACGGTACATGCGGTACCGTGAATATCACCATCGGCTTCACGACTGTCGGGTCTACGCACCCGATCTCTTCCGGTGAGAATGCGAAGGCTTTCCCGTGCCTTCCGAGCATTCTCCGAAACCGGTCTTCTTCCGCCGGCAGTAGGAACCCACCCCCACCGATTTTGAACTCCCTTAGCGTTCTGTCTGTGAAGGCGTGCCCTATGCAGGCTGGATCTCGTAAACTGGGGTCCAACGCGACCCCCTTGATTCGCAACTCGCCGCCCTCCGGTAAGGGTGCCGCGACTGGCCTTACCTTCTGGTCCACAGTCTTGTACTTCGTGTTAACCCGGGCCGTCTGATTCGACTCGAGCCCTCGACTGAAGTCCGCGATAACTTCGTACATCTCTTCTGAACAAACCGGTATCGTCTGGTCCTCTTTAAGGCCTTCTCCGACCACCTCTCGCAGTATTCCCAAGGTGTCGTCGAAGGAGACCGCCTCCACGGCACTATTGATTTCCTCGTTGGGCCCGAGAACTCCGCACGCCCGAAGTCGCTCTTCCGCCCTTGTCTTTTCTCGGCCAACGATGCCGACTATCGTACACCCTCCGTTGTCGGAGAAACAAAAATTCCTACTTATGGTACAAGGTTTCTTCGGTTTCGCCTCTATCGTACATTTGTGGGGGTTTCCCGGAGTGTCCGGACTGTCGCGGCCCCACGCCTTGGCAGCCCTCTCTAAAAATCCTCTCGGTTCTCGCCACCGAGGGACTCGCGGTTTCGCTTGTGGTTCAGTCGCACCGTCAGGAACTGGACCGAATGACGCCCATCCTGACTCTTGACCCTCGCGTAAGCCGACCCGTTGTCCAGCACCTTGGTCTCCATCCGCGCTGCCGTAATGTACGGTTCTCCCAGTATGACCGGGTGCGAGGACGTCTCCTGCACAAAGAAGTGCTGATCTATTTCGACGTCGCCGATCTTGACTCGCACGTTTGGGCAGGCCCCGTGTAGTTCCTCGGTGGCGCGCATCGCCGCCCGTATCTTCCACCCGTGCTTGGTGTTGATCGGCCATTTCCCCTTCTTGTAGAAGTCCATGGACATCAGGTTTATTTCTGAACCGTGGTCCACCAGCGCCACCACCAGTTCCTAAACATCTCCAATCTTCACCGGGGTTTCCGTGGTCGCTCGGGCCCAATGTGGCCTCAAATAGTGGCTCTCCGCCCACTCGTCTTCCAGCGTCATGTCCTCTATGTGCGTCGTCCGCACCTCCACCGGTCTTCCCGGTTCTGCCTCCGTCGACAGCCTCTTCCTCTTCACCAAGTCTACGATGGAGTCATGGAACTCCTTCTTGGCGATTCCGAGCACCTCCCGCAACGACAGTTCCACCTTGTTGTCGAGGATTCGTTCTTCTAGGACCTTTCGTAGGTCCGTGGTCCTTTCGATCTCCGTGCCCAAACGGTATCCGCCCTTCTTGTGGTTATCCTGGGCACTGGACTCACCGGCCTCGTTCCGTTTTGGCCCGAATCGGGTTTCGTATCTCTGTGAGGGTCCGGCCCCTCCGGTTTTACCTACCTGTTTGTCTTCAACCAGAGCCTCGTAGTTCTAGCAAGCTGCTTCGACGAAACCCGTCTTTTCTTCGACCGGGTCACTCCACCCGGTTACCTCTTGGACCCGCTTCTCCACGCGGTCCGCCTCGTCTTTCTTTAGTCGAGCATCAGCGAGGCCTTCTAGCACCGTCAGCCAGAACCCGGCTTTGCTCTCCTTCCGGGCCTCGCTGCCCCCAACCCGAATACCGGCTGACGCTGAGTAGTGGACGGTCTCCGCGTGCCGGCGGCCTCTTCCATCAACCTTTTCATTCCTCCTTGCCCGTCGTTTCGGTTCAGGGCCCTCCGGGTATCGCTGGCGTGCACCCGACCTTCCCACAGGTACGCTACCCGGCTTCTCAAAGCCTCCGCAAAGTCCCCGCAGTCTTTCAGGATGTGGCCGACCTCGTCGCACCACATGCACCTATTTCCTGCCGGAGGCCGTCGGTCACGAGCCTGATCGTCGTCTTCCCTCTGAGCCTGGGCAATCTGGAGATCCTTTACTGCTCGTGTCAACTCCTCCAAAGTTGTCCCCCCGAACAAGCCTCTGACCACGCCGGTCGAAGCCAGACCGGTTTCGAGCCACTCCCGGGTCTCTTCCCGTCGCGCCTGCGGTATCGGTTCGAGCTTTCTTGCTGCGACAAGACCCGCCCCGGTCGCCCCTGTATCAGCCCACTCCCACCGTTTGTCGAAACGGCCGCAGACTCTTTTTACCGCGGCCCAGTCGGCCGTCAGCCCGTCTTCGGTTTCCAGTAAGGAGCCCACTTGCACCCGATCCCGTGCATCAACCGATTTGACAAACAGTAGGACACGACTTGTGTCCAGAACGGTCCGATCGAGCGCCGAAAGGCGCGCAAAGCGATCCTCAAACTCCCGGAGGAGTGCCGACGCATTTCTTCCTTTGTCGGGGGACTCCACCCACTCCATGAAGCCCTGCTTCGAAAGTCGAAGCGCGTCATCCAGCCCGTATTTCTCCAGGAGACGTCCTTCGAACTTCTCCCAGGTCCGGCTCTCCGCCCGGACCTCGAGCACCTCCGCATGGATGCCCAGCATCGCCACTCGAGGGAATCCGGCAAGACGCCTCTCTTCCGGAATATCCCTCATCAACATCTCCGCCCGGTGGGACGCCAAATAACTCATGGCATCCTTTCCACTGAACCGGCCGATCATACCGACGATCGCCTCAATAGCCCTATCAAGGGCGCCGGTGCCCTCGCGCGCACTCACTATCCGGTCCACGGCCGAAGCCATGGCCTCTGCAAGATCCGACCCCCTCATCTTCTACTCCTCTGCCGCATGTTTCACGTCGGGTTCACCAAATATGTCGCGTTGTTACGCGCGTGCGTGGAGAAACGAGGCGGGACCACCGAGGTCTTGAACCGAAGAGCAGGTGATAGGAGGGGAAAGAGAAAGAGAGAAACGATCGGTTACGTATGAGCAAAGAAACACAGGGACACGGCCCGTCAACACAGAAGACACGAATGGACACAGAGACAGAGAAACACGAATGTTTGTATATTAACAAGTGACACAAAAACAACAGAGCACGCGAGCGGTTACAACCGAACAGGCCGGCGAACAGATGTCGATGCTTGCTCGTCTGCGCACGAAAGGGGATAGGATGGAGGTGTTGCTGGAAGCACACAGGCGTTCCTCGAAGCAACGCGAGCCTCCCGAAAACCTGCAGAGAAGAGCAATAGAGAACAAACAAAGGAAAAGCGTTCGGTTATAGTCTGACAGCACTTCGTCCTCCTCAATGCCCGATCCCTTCTCCCTACGTCTCCCTCTCCTTTATAGCGTCAAGAAGGGAGTCATCTCCCTCATTTACTTCCTACCTACCGAATCTAACTACCCAAGAAATACCTATGTACCTAATTCCCTATTATATACATTAAGGGCGCGCACGCGTGAAGAGCCAGTTCACGTGCGCTATGCACCGATTGCACTAAGGGACGGTTTTCTTCACGACAACGGCCGAACAAGGGCCAGCGGAAGTACGCGTACTACGGAGATCGCGGCAGAGGACCCATCGACGGGTCGAACGAGCCTACGGGGAGGTAAGCGCGAAGGAAGAATCGAAGCCGACAGATCAAACCGGCAGCGAGCCGGGATGCGGATCACGGGAGACCGGTTTCTCACCGACCGAAATCTCTCACCCTTCAACCGGACTTGGCACATACCGGTGGATGTGCGGTTAGGTGGGGGCGGATGTCATGAAGAATTTCAGCCAGAGGCGGAAACCGGGAAACATTGGCTACATCGGCAGGGTGCAGCGTGTGTACGCACCCATATACATTTAGTGTGAATAACGAGGGCGCCTTTATGGTGCCGAAGAGTAGTCAAGTCGGGACAGACGATCCCATGCAAGTCGGGGTTTATCCCACATTGTAACGCATCCCTGTCCTTGTTCTATAAAAGGAAGGGAACGCCCTTTGTGAAAGGGTTGCCCATTTTGCATTAGAGGGTATACCATTAGGTTTAGAGTTAGTTTCTTCTTCTTCTTCTTGTTTTCCCCCTTCGTGTTCGCTTACGGTTTGCTTCAACTCATCTCCTGTGCATGACCCTGCTCGTCGCGACGAGCCCGTGAGCTCCCCGACGGCGGCTTGACAGCAGACGACTGCTGTAACCTACCTTCGTCCGGCTCGACGCCGGGAATGTATTCTTCTTTTATATATATATATATATACGTTTGCGTCTATTTGTGTATATTCGCGTCTTCATTGGTGTCGGGTGCTTCCCCTTTCCTGCATTTCCTGTACTTAAGGGTGTGAGTCGGGTTGGCCTGTGCGTGTGAGTGTGTGTGCGTGAGTCGGTGTTAAGCGCTCTCTCTCTCTCTCTCTCTCTCTCTCTCTCTCTCTCTCTCTCTCTCTCTCTCTCTCTCTCTCTCAGGTTGCTTCCGGTGTGCTTCTGGGATGCCCACGGAAACGGTGAAGCACGACTTCCTACGCTCCATCACTCCCTAGTCCAAGACCCCCGTGGTCCCGCCTTTCTCCACGCACTCGCGTAACAACGCGACACCACGAAATGTGCCTTCGGCGTGACCAGCG
Organism: Azolla caroliniana; assembly: GCF_043228905.1. Taxonomy (NCBI): domain Eukaryota; kingdom Viridiplantae; phylum Streptophyta; class Polypodiopsida; order Salviniales; family Salviniaceae; genus Azolla; species Azolla caroliniana. The sequence goes on along the minus strand of NW_028230516.1, from coordinate 81,587 downwards.
GGACTCTCCTAGGCCACATAGTCAGCAAAGAGGGAATAGCGGTCGACCCAAACAAGATCTCCACGATTACGCAAGCCAAAACTCCGACAAACACCAAATCGCTTAGCCGGTTTTTAGGACAAATACGGTGGCATAGTCGGATGATACGGTATTTGGCGGACTTCGCCACGCCACTACACGCTATCGTACATCGGACTCCTTTCCAATGGACTGCAACGGAGGATAAGGCCTATGAGGCACTTAAGATAATGCTCACACAGGCTCCCGTCGTACAACCACCAGTTTGGGCAAAGCCATTCCACGTGTTCGTCGACGCCTCGGACATAGCAATAGGAAGCGCACTAATGCAGCTCACCGAACCAAACTGGTAAAGGCCAGTATACTACGTGAGTCGTAAATTGTCAGCAACAGAGCATAACTATTCCACAACTGAGCGGGAGGCGCTAGGGATGATATATAGCATCAATAAATTCCGACACTATTTATTAGGAAGGAAATTCACGTTCCACGTGGATCATTCGGCATTATTGTATTTGGTGGAGAAACAAGCCCTGACAAGGAAATTGGCGCGGTGGATGTTGCTGCTCCAGGAATTCGATTTCGTAATTCAGCACCGACCAGGAACGCAACACGCAGTGGCGGATTTTTTGAGAAGACTCGAGAATGGAGAAACGGTACAGAAAGACGACGACGATTTTCCGGACGCTGACATCTTGCGAGTAGCGACATTTGCAGAAAAAACGGAATCCACCTTTCCGGACCGATGGCTTATGGAAATGACGTACTTTTTAACTACAGGACTACCTCCACCACAATTACGCACGAACGAGAAGAAACAACTGGCCGTCCGAAGCCGTCACTTCTGCCTCGTCGAAGGCATTTGATATCATAAAGGAAGTGAAGGCATTTGGTGACGTGGGGTCCGTCAGGATGAGAAGGAAGCAGTTTTATGGGAGGCACACTGCGGCACGGCAGGCGGCCATTACGTGGGCGACGTGACAGCTCGGAAAGTATGGCAGGCGGGCTTATGGTGGCCAACAACGCAGAAGGACGCATTTGAGTATTGTAGAAAGTGTGATTTGTGTCAGCGGATGGGTCAACCCGCGGAGGACGCAAGGATGCCACACCAGCCCGTATTACCACTAGACCCCTTCCAAAAGTGGGGATTAGATTTTGTAGGGCCCTTCACACCAGCGGCGGCCCATACGGGCAACAAATACATATTGGTAGCCATGGATTACTGCACCAAATGGGTAGAAGCAAAGGCACTACGTTGTCGGGGTTACTACGCCCTTGCGTGCAGAAAGGAGGAGGGACCACGGGGGTCTTGGACCGAAGAGCAAGAGAGAGAGATAAGAGAGAGAGACCCGATTACACAGAAACGAAGATTGCACAGGGACACGGCCCAACAAACAGAGATCACAAATAAACGCCGACGCAGATGGACGCAACAACGAAAGATATGTACTTATGAATGCACGAAAATAACAGACTAAAGTATTACAACCCACGGTGGGGCACGAAATAGATACTAACGAAAACGAACAGGGCAGCGAACAGATGCCGACCCCTGTATGTCGCGACGCACAAAAAGGGGAAAACAGGTCGGAGGTGCTGCAGGACGCACTCGGGGCGTTCCACGGAACAGCGCAAGCCTCCTCGAAACCTGCACAGGTACGCGATGGAGCAGAAGACAGAGAAAGCAGGAGTGAGAGAGCAGCTCCGAAATCGGTTCGGCAGCACTTCGTCCTCTCCCCGCGAGATATCTGCAATAGCTCTTTCCTGCTCCTTATATAGGCCGACGAGCAGGCCGTCCTGTCAGCTTTATTCCCTGTCCCTTTAGGACAGGGATCCGCTCCGTTTTTCACGGATCCGCGTAGTTACGCCGCCGACTCGTACAGTTCGCGCGCGCGACCGAAAAGACTGTTCGCGCGGTCTTTGTCTCCACTTGAGTTAGGGCCCGTTCCTGCCGATTATCCTCCTAATTCGCTTCTATGTACAACTTGGAGCGTGCGCGCGTGAGGAACCGGTTCCCACGCCTTGGTGCGCCGATTCCGCCTATGGACGGTTTTCTTCACGACATCCGCCCCCACCTAACCGCGCATCCTCCGGTATGCGCCAAGAGAGTTGGGACGGAGAAAACCGGCCCGTCTTCATTCCTCGTTTTCGGATCGTTCGTCACTGCCGACCAGGAGAGCCGGGTCCGGCTCGTCGTCATGTCGCTTCTTGAACGCTTTGATCCGCTTCCCTGCAACCGGTATCGCCACTCTCGTCCCGTCAAGTTCCGCCAGGTGATATGTCCCGTTGTCATTGGTGCTCCGTACCACGTAAGGCCCGAACCACCTTTGTGCGAACTTCCGTGTAGCTCGGTGCTGGTTGTCGAGGCTGCTGTCGTAGACGAGCACCCAGTCACCTTCGTCGATTTTCTTCGGTCGTAGCCGGTGCGTTCGGTCGAACCGGGCTTTGTTCTTTGTCCTCGCCACCCGGAGCTTCTCCGTAGCCAGTGCCACGTCCTCCGGTCTCCGCTCGAGCTGTCGTATACGTGCGGCCAACAACTCCTCCCGGCTCATCTCGTCCCTCCAGTCGATCGTTGCCCACGAGGAGATCGTCCGTTCAATCGGCATGATCGGCTTCTGGCCGAACATGAGCTCCGTCGGCATGTACCCGGTTACCGAACTGTGCGTGGTCCGGTCTGCCCACAAAGCATAAGGTAGCAGCCGCGGCCAGTCACCGACTCGGCCTCCGCATGCCCGAACCAACGCCTTGACGATCGGCCCGTGTCCGCGCTCCACCTTCCCATTTGCCTCCGGATTGTACGCAGTGGTGAGCGAGAGCTTAACTCCGAGCCGGTCGAACAGCTCCGCGGCTTCTTCGGCGTCCAACTCCCCTCGGTCAGCCACGATCTTCCCGACGCACCCGTACCGGCATATCACGTCCTCGATTAGGAACCGGCATACGGCCGCGGTCGTTTTGTTCGGAAGGGCCCGGCCTTCCACCTGGTTCGTCAGATCCTCCCGCGCTAGGACCAGGTACCGCATCTGTCCTACCCCCATTGGCATCGTCACCAGATCTACCATCCATTTGAAGTGGAAGGTCGGAGGGTACGTGGGGTGAAGCTCGTCCCGATGTCGGACTATGGAGTGCATCTGACAGCTCTCGCAAGTTGTCACGAACCGATGCACGTCCTGGTACTGCCCCGGCCACCAATACTTCCCCTTCAGTTTCTCAAACGTAGCCCATGTTCCACGGTGTCCAGCCCAAGGGCTGTCGTGGTAAGCCGTCAGCAGCCCCTCCTGTTCTTCCTTCATCGCCACCACCCGGAGCGGGACGCCGTTCCTCTTCTTCGGGTGCTTCCACAAATGCCCATCTCGGAGAAAGAATCGATATGCTTTCTTCCGGATCCGGTTGGCCTCGTCCTTCGTCCATGACGCATCGGGCGTCATTGTCTTCAAAAACCCGCCGATCTGCAGCCACTCCCCGTCGTACTTGCTCGCGTCGAACTCGTTAAGCGCCGGAGTGCTCATCCCGTCGGTCGTTATGTATGCCGCCTCGAAGAAATCCACGCCGACTTCTTCGTCTTCCGAAACCATGCCGCCCTCGTCGTCGAACCTCGCCCTCGAAAGCATGTCGGCCATGGCGTTGTCTTTCCCGGAAATGTGTCGTATTTCCGGGTCCAGGGACTTGATGTATGCTATCCACCTGAGCATCGCCAGGTCCGGAGTCGCGCATCCGGAAACCATACCGAGAATCGGCAGGCAATCCGTCTCGATGATCACTTCCGTCCCTATCAGGTAGTCTTTGTCGGCCTTAACCGCCGAAACAATACCCCAGAGTTCGCGTTTAACCTGGGCGTATCCTCGCTGCCGTTCACTGAGGACTTTCGCGCCGAATCGGATCGGAAACCGATTGCCGTCCTCGTCTTCCTGGCTCACGACCCATCCGATCCCGGTCGGACTGGTATCCACCGTTATGAATACCGGGGTACCCTTCCCGTATACCGCCTTCCGGAGTGTCGGTGCCGCTGCAAGGGCCTCTTTCAGCTTCCGGACCGATTCCGCGTGCTCGTCTAGCCATTCGAACCTTCGCCCCTTTTTCAGCAACCCGTACAGTGGCTCCGCGACGTGTGCGTAATGCGGGATCCATATGTGGTAGAACGCGCATGCCCCCAGGAATCTCCGTATTTCCGTGACCGAGCTGCAGTCGGGCTTCATCGCGGAGATGGCTTCTACCTTTGCCGGAGACGGTTTCCGGCCATATGGCCCACATAAGTGTCCGACCACCATGATTTCCGACTGCCCGAAGGCTGATTTTTCCCCCGAGAAGGTGAGCCTCGCATCCTCTAGCCTTTGCAGCACCTTCTCGCAGTCGTCGATGTGCGCCATCACGAATCGCCGGCATCCGTCCGGCCCGATCGTCTCGTCCTTCTCTTCTACCGGGCATCCCTTGATCGGGATGTCGTCCAGAAACGGCATGGTGATGTCCGGGATATAGTCCCTCAGAACCTTGTTCATCGCATTCACCATGTGGGCCACCGAGTTGGTCCCTCCTTGCGGCAGTGTACACATCCGAACTAGGCCGAGGGGAGTTCGCATCGTCGTAATGTCTCTGCTCTCCACGGCTAGCTGGAACTGGTCGTACCCTGAGTATAGATCCCCGACCGAGTAAATTGACCTTCCGGCGAAGGCCTCCGCGAACTCGCCTATGGTCGGTCCGATCCCTGCGTTCCGAATGGTCACTCGATTGACCGGCTGCAGGTCCTGGATGAAGCGCAACGAACCGTTTTTCTTCGGTACGGTAAACCATCGATTCGAATATGGGGCGCTCGACGGCTCGAGAATTCCCATATCAACTTTCTGCCTCAGCAGCTCCATCAACTTCGGAATGTGAGCTCTCGGAACCGGGATTGGCTTGAGATTCCACGGTACATGCGGTACCGTGAATATCACCAATGGCTCCACGATCGTCGGGTCAACGCACCCGATTTCCTCCGGCGAAAATGCGAAGGCTTTCCCGTGCCTTCTGAGCATCCTCCGAAACCGGTCTTCCTCCGCCGGCAGTAGGAACCCGCCCCCACCGATTTTGAGCTCTCGGAGCGTCTCGTCGGTGAAGGTGTGCCCTATGCAGGCCGGATCTCGTAGACTAGGGTCCGATGCAACCCCTTTGATTCTCGACGCGCTGTCCTCCGGTAAGGGTGCCGCGACTGGCCTTACCTTCCGGTCCACAGTCTTGTACTTAGTGCTTACGTGGGCCGTCCGAACTGACTCGAGCCCTCGACCGAAGTCCGCGATGACTTCGTACATCTCCTCGGAACACACCGGTATCGTCCGGTCTTCGTTAAGGCCTTCTTCGACTACCTTTCCCAGCATTCCCAAGGTGTCGTCGAAAGAGACTGCCTCCACGGCTCCGTTGATTCCTTCGTCAGGGCCGAGAACTCCGCACGCCCGAAGTCTCCCCTCCGTCCTTGTTTTCTCTCGGCCGGTGATGCCGACCATCGTACATGCTCCGCTGTCGGAGAAGCAAATTTTCCTACCTATTGTACACGGTTTTATCATACAGATGTGGGGTCTTTCCGGAGCGTCCGGACTGTCGCGGCCCCACGCCTTGGCAGTCCTCTCTAAAAATCCTCTCGGGTTTCGGGACCGAGGGAATCGCGGTTACGTTCGTGGTTCGGCCGTACCGTCAGAAACTGGACCGAATGGCGCCCGTCTTGGCTTTTGACCCTCGCGTAGGCCGAACCATTGTCCAGCACCTTGGTCTCCATTCGCGCCGCCGTGATGTACGGCTCTCCCAGAATGACCGGATGCGAAGACGTCTCCTGCACGAAGAAGTGCTGGTCAATCTCGACGTCGCCGATCTTGACTTGCACATTCGGACAGGCCCCGTGCAGTTCCTCGGTGGCGCGCGTTGCTGCCCTTATTTTCCACCCGTGCTTGGTGTTGATCGGCCATTTGCCCTTCTTATAGAAGTCCATGGACATCAAATTGATCTCCGATCCGTGGTCCACCAAAGCTGTCACCGGTTCCTGGACATCGCCGATCTTCACCGGGGTTTCCGTGGTCGCTCGGGCCCAGTGTGGCCTCGAATAGTGGCTTTCCGCCCACTCGTCTCCCAGCGCCATGTCGTCTAGGTGCGTCGTCCGCACTTCCATCGGTCTTTCCGGTTCTGTCTCCGTCGACAGCCTCTTTCGTTTCACCAAGTCCACGATGGAGTCGTGGAACTCCTTCTTGGCGATTCCCAGCACCTCTCGTAATGACAGCTCCACCTTGCTGTCGAGGATCCGTTCCTCCAGGACCTTCCGTAAGTCCGTGGTCCTTTCTATCTCCGTCCCCAGACGGTACCCGCCCTTCTGGGGTTTATCTTGCGTGCCGGCCCCGCCGGCTTCGTCCCGTCGTGGCCCGGACCGGGTCTCGTATCGTTGTGAGGGCCCGGTCGTCCCGGGTTTCCCCACCCGCTTCTCTTCTACCAGAGCCTCGTAGTTCTGGCAAGCGGCTTCCACGAAGCCCGTCCGTTCCTCGACCGGGTCGCTCCACCCGGTCATCTCCCGTACCCGTTTCTCCGCACGGTCCGATTCCTCCCCTTTAAGCCTTGCACCGGCAAGGCCTTCCAGCATCGTCGGCCAGAATCCGGCTTTGCTTTCACTTCGGGCCTCGCCGCCCCCGACTCGAATGCCGGCCGACGCCGAGTAGTGGACGGTTTCCGCGTGTCGGGCCGCCGCCTCTTCCATCAACCTTTTCATACCACCTTTTCCGTCGTTTCGGCTCAGGGCCCTTCGGGTGTCGCTGGCATGCACCCGTCCTTCCCACAGGTACACCACCCTGTCCCTCAGCGCCTCCGCGAAGTCGCCGCAGTCCTTCCGAATGTGGCCGACTTCATCGCACCACATGCACCTGTTTCCTGCCGCCGGCCGTCGGTCACGAGCCGGTTCGCCCCCTTCCCTTCGGGCCTGCGCGATTTGGAGGTCCTTTATCGCCTTCGTCAATTCCTCCAGCGCCGCTCCTCCGGTTGAGCCTCTGACTACGCCGGTCGAAGCCGGACCGGTTTCCAACCACTCCCGGGTCTCTTCCTTGCGCACCTGTGGCGCCGGTTCGAGCTTCCTTGCTGCGACCGAGCCCGACCCGGTCGCCCCGTTATCCGCCCATTCTCGCCGTTTGTCGAAACGGCCACAGACTTTCTTGACAGCCGCCCAGTCGGTAGTGAGCCCGTCTTCGGTTTCCAGCAAGAGGCCCACGTGCTCCCGATCCCGCTCGTCGACCGACTTGACAAACAGCAAGACCCGGCTCGTGTCCAGGATGGTTCGGTCGAGCGCCGAAAGGCGCGCAAAGTTTTCCTCGAACTCCCGGAGGAGTGCCGACGCGTTTCTTCCCTTCCCCGGGGACTCCACCCATTCCATGAACCTTCGCTTTGAAAGCCGGAGCGCGTCGTCCAGCCCGTATTTCTCTAGGAGCCGTCCTTCGAACTCCTCCCAGGTACGGCTCTCCGTCCGCACCTCGAGCACCTCCGCATGGATGCTCGGCATCGCCACTCGGGGAAATCCGGCAAGACGCCTTTCTTCCGGGACGTCCCGCATCAGCATCTCTGCACCGTAGGACGCCAAATACTTCGTGGCATCCTTCCCATCGAACCGGCCGATCGTGCCGACGACCGCCTCAATAGCTCTGTCGAGGGCACCGGTGCCCTCGCGCGCGTTTACAATCCGATCCACGGCCGAAGCCATGGCCTCTGCAAGATCCGACCCTCTCATCTTCTGCTCTTCTGCCGCCTCTTTCACGTCGGGTTCACCAAAGATGTCGGGGTTACTACGCCCTTGCGTGCAGAAAGGAGGAGGGACCACGGGGGTCTTGGACCGAAGAGCAAGAGAGAGAGATAAGAGAGAGAGACCCGATTACACAGAAACGAAGATTGCACAGGGACACGGCCCAACAAACAGAGATCACAAATAAACGCCGACGCAGATGGACGCAACAACGAAAGATATGTACTTATGAATGCACGAAAATAACAGACTAAAGTATTACAACCCACGGTGGGGCACGAAATAGATACTAACGAAAACGAACAGGGCAGCGAACAGATGCCGACCCCTGTATGTCGCGACGCACAAAAAGGGGAAAACAGGTCGGAGGTGCTGCAGGACGCACTCGGGGCGTTCCACGGAACAGCGCAAGCCTCCTCGAAACCTGCACAGGTACGCGATGGAGCAGAAGACAGAGAAAGCAGGAGTGAGAGAGCAGCTCCGAAATCGGTTCGGCAGCACTTCGTCCTCTCCCCGCGAGATATCTGCAATAGCTCTTTCCTGCTCCTTATATAGGCCGACGAGCAGGCCGTCCTGTCAGCTTTATTCCCTGTCCCTTTAGGACAGGGATCCGCTCCGTTTTTCACGGATCCGCGTAGTTACGCCGCCGACTCGTACAGTTCGCGCGCGCGACCGAAAAGACTGTTCGCGCGGTCTTTGTCTCCACTTGAGTTAGGGCCCGTTCCTGCCGATTATCCTCCTAATTCGCTTCTATGTACAACTTGGAGCGTGCGCGCGTGAGGAACCGGTTCCCACGCCTTGGTGCGCCGATTCCGCCTATGGACGGTTTTCTTCACGACAACGTGAAAATACGGCGGCCGTCACAGCCAAATTCCTTTACGAGCACATCTGGTGTCGTTTCGGCTGTCCGATTGAGCTCATCAGTGACTAGGGAAGTCACTTTCTCAATACGGTGGTTCGGGAACTAACACATCATTACGCCATAGTCCACAAGAATAGCACGCCATATTATCCACAGGCGAATGGATTAGCAGAATCCACGAACAAGACATTACAGACCATTCTGAAGAAAACCGTCAATGAAAATAGAACGGACTGGGATACCAAACTACAGAGTGTGTTATGGGCGTACAGAACTAGTTACAAAACAAGCATACAGTTAACACCGTTCCGACTAGCGTTTGGACTGGAGGTTGTGATGCCGGTCGAATTTCAGGTACCGAGTTTGCGCATTCAGGTACGGAACCGATTATCAGAAGCCAAGTCGGAGGAGGTACGGCTCTACCAGCTCCTCAAACTAGGGGAAAAACGTGTCCACAGCATGACTGTGTTGGAACAAGAACAGTGACGGCGTAAAGTGTTTGTGGATCGACATCGGAACGCAAGGGAAAAGGAGTTCGCCGTGGGCCGAGCAGTGCTAGTTTTTCAAACGCGCATGGGCCATATGCCGGGGAAGTTACGTTTCCGCTAGACCGGCCCATACTGGATAATTGGAGCGGAACAAGGCACGTTCCAACTAGGAACGCTGGCTAAGGAAGAATTACGGCAAAAGGTGAATGGATTTCGCCTCAAACCTTACCTGGGCCCTACGCCACCTAACCCATTCACACCCAAACGGGACAGAACCTGGGAACCCGCAGCGTAAAATGGACAGCCCCATTTGTACTATAATGTGAAAATAGGTGGTAAATAACCATTACAAAAAAAAAAAAAGAGAGAGAAGATAGTGACTATTAAAACGACTAAAGGCATGCACAAACTCCTAGTTCAAGAACACGCGGCACCACGATGGCTCACCGCCCAATGAACCCTAAGCCACAAAAAGAAGGAAACAGAAGATTTTCTGCACAAAGCAGAAACCAATCTTCTAGCTATCAGCGCTCCCATCGCTCCTCCTCCTCACCTTCTTCCCCATCCTATCTCAGAGCACCAACTCACCACAACCAACCGTCTCCTCCCCACGAACCTACTCTGGCGATGCCGATCTTCATCTCTACTACCCTACACCGATGGCTAGTGGAGAAACGCCTGGATGGTTACATCCGGGTCACAGAAGCACCTCCGCACCCGGACGCCATGGACATCGCCAGGAGGCTTAACATCGACACGGTCACCAACTCTTCAATTCGGAAGAAGTTGGACCTATCCTCACTAGGCGAAAGACATTTCGAAATACCTCCTGTAGAGGCGCTGCAGCGGTATTTTGGGCCATATTCCTCCTCCGCCAAGGCCTATAGAACAAAATAAATTCCAGATCCCTTCTTCCGTGAAGTTGCCAAGTTCCTGCTAGAAGTCGGCTGCGTACATGTCAACGCATATGGGATGCCTAAGCAGAAAGCGGGCATCATCATCGATACCTTTGAAGGGCGTGCCATCGACTGGGGGGTCATCACAGGGCCAGCGTTAAGGGAAGGCTTGCATGCATACCAAGCAGGCAAAAAGCTCAAGCCGATCATCCAACAATACCTTACGGTACTATTTCCACCCCGAGGCCTGCCAGCACCGCAGCCCAGCCAACCCACGGCCCCGCCCCAATCCGCGAAACGCAGGTTAGCAGAGTTATCGGCCCTAGAGTGGGAAGAGGAACCCCAACCAGCCCAGCCAGACCCAAGGACAACACCTCCTACCGACCAGCCGGACACACGGACAACGCAAAAGGAACAACCGAGACGCTCTAGGGAAGCAGCCCCATAACCAGACACCGAAACACAGCGGGAAAGCCCCAGACCAAAACGGCGCAGATTGGACAGGAAAGATGGGCGGGAGTTGGTAAAAAACGCCCCCACGGCAACGGAGACACCGACCGAAGGCGAAGGTGCCGCAACAGCGGAACCGAATACCACCTTCGAAATCATTCGGGAGCCACGGCCGATTATTACGACTCAGTCCCAACGAGGGAAAGCCGTATTGACGGCGGAAAGCGAGGTTTTGGCATATCCGGATATCCCAGATACGACCCACGAGTTTAGCACCCTCTTGCAGTTCGGTACTTCTTTTGAGCTCATGGAGTTTTCGGCAACACAACAGGTCAAAGCCGCCCAACGAATGGCCGAGGAGCATGCGGAACGCCAGGGTCGGTAGACAAAGGAACATCGGGGTACGACCAGTGGGGATGGAGATACCGCCCTTAAACACGGCCCTAGTCGAAGTCCATCGGGAACTGGCAAAGGTCAGCACGGGCGCCAAGGAGATGGCCATAAAAAATAAGAATGTCTGGAAGAAGGTTAAACTGACCGAAGCCGAACTGCAAAAAGCCAACGCACGCATCGCCGAGTTGGAAACTCACGCGACTACGGTGCAACACGCAACCCCGCCACCAAACCATGTCATCGACGCTCTAAAAGAAGAAATCGAGGCTCAGACCGCCATCACCTCAAAAGTAAAAAGGGTCATGCAGCTAGCAGAATCCGAAATTGACCGTCTTCGCGCAGAACTACGCCAATCCTCAGACAGAGAAAAGGAGATACGGGCTAACGGACGGAAGGCAGTAACAACTCTTGAAGAAAAACTAGCTACGGAGGTAGCTTAGCACATCTGGACAAAGGATGACAGCGCACAATTACGAGAGGACGCGAAGAAATCGGAGGCGGCAATAGCAGGACTTCGGCCTTATTAGAAAAAAAGAAGGTATGGTTCGATGAGCAGTTGGTGGTTGAACAAAACAGGAGGCATTAGCTCGAAATCCGCCTAAACAACGAGATGGGGAAATTAGAAGAACAGCATGCAAAGGAATCCCAGTTGTGGGCGGGCCTGAAGGCCACGTATGAGGAAGCGGCAGCCGTTAAACAACAGGAAATCGCAAATCTCCAAAAGTCGATGGAAGACGCACGCAACTGTTGCCAGGCCATCACAGATAACGTGCGGATCCTTCTCCAAACAAATCGGGAGAGGTTCACAGCGCAATTGAAAACGGCGTTGGACAAAGGATGGATGCCGTGGGCAACCCAAGCTGCGGAATTGCACACGTATCGGGCGGATTGGGAGAACCGGCGAAAAGACGGTCGAGGTTTCTATAAACTAAATGAGGAGAGCATTGCAACCGTACGGGAGGACCTAGCACAAGACTATCGTGCGCTAGCAGACCAACACTCCGAAGAACTCGCACAACTCTTAGATGATTTTGGTGAATGTCAGGAGGAGCTATTTCACCAAATCACGCAGGCCGGCAACATGCGCACAAACGAGGAATCCAGAGCGTCACCAATTCCGACCCCAGCCGAAGAAGAGGAACCTCAGGCCTGATCACCAGAGATGACAACAAGGGAGAATAGCGGGGACCGACGAGCGGAGTTCCCCACGGGACCAGACAGTGAAACCACTACCCAACAAGAGGTCCAGCCGCACGAGCCCACACTATCATCAGACCACGTGGAGAACGGTGCGGACCATGCGGAATCTCCGCCCCACTCCCAGGAATATACAAAAACGGCCAACACCACAGAGGACGTAACAATGGAGGCAGAGTCGCAGCCGACTGCAAGCACGACAACGGCGGAGCCCAACCCACTAACTCAAGAAGAGCCCACTGTACCCGGACCACCCACACACGGTGACGGCGACTCCGGGAGAAACCAGCCCGACCAAACAGAGGAGCCACACCACGATGCACCTACGAGCCCTACATCACCTCCGAACGAGGACACCACAGCAAAGCCGAACATCCGGGCCATTTTGGAAGAAGATTAAGGGATGGGTCCGACGTGCAAAGGCACTGTCCCACAGGCATGCCAAGTGTTGTCCGCCGGAATAGTAACCGACGAACAAAAGCGTAGGAGTAAGAAATTATTTAAAGAGCATAACGAATGTAACGGTTCACGTAGGAAGCGTGAACGGCTAATTAGACCCTGCATATATAAAGGGCAGAAAACCTCTGATAGAGGTGCGTGGAATTTTGGGGAATGTAAAGAAACGCCTTATAATAGAATACTATCTTCTTTGATTTTTTGTGTATAGCTACGGCTAGTTCAGAGTGGGTGTCTTGATTACTTAAGTGTTGTAGTACGTAAGTGTAACCCTGAATAGGGATTCAGTTGTAACCGTCTTCCCTTATACGCTGATAGGTTACATGGGTTCTACCCTTACGCAATACGTTGATACACCTGTTTGTTGTTCCACGCCCACTTGAGGACTAGGTCGAAGGACTGACCGTGGACCGTGTTCCTAAACGGCAACAATTATGCATTAATCTGTTGACAGCTCCTACGACATTAGCAATGTCAACTCGTGTCGTGTACATTAAGGAGCCAACTACTAGTGCATACAATACCGACTTCATATCTTCCCCCTCTAGATCGGATGTCGAGTAGTCTCGTTGAGACAGAAATAGCTTATTGGGGAGCAGGGTCGAAGTAGATTTTGCCGATTGCATATTGAAGCATTCTAAGACACATCCAATATAGTCAGTTGGAGACAGAAATAGTTGTCGTCGATTCCGAATCCAACTTATTTTCATCCCAAAATGTGTCTTGCTAGCCCGAGGTCCTTCATGAAAAACTTCAACGGCAATTGCCGAACAAGTTTGGCGAGCTCTCTAGCATTCCCCCAGAGAGTAGTGTTGCATGTCATCCACATAAATGATGAGGAAGATGGGAGACCCATCTTGAGTTGTTTTGGTGAAGAGATAATGGTCCTCATCACTCTTTGAGAAACTAACCGATTGGATAAAGTCATCAAACTTCTTGTACCACTGCTTGGGTGCCTGCTTCAGGCCGTATAGACTCTTTTTGAGTTAGCAGACTAGATGTTCCTGGCTAGATACCACAAAGCCTTTCGGCTGCTCCATATAAATTTCCTCCTCTAGGTCACCATGGAGGAATGCCGTTTTTACATCTAGCTAAATTAGCTCCAAATTCTCGGCTGCCACGGCACCACGCATCAAGCGAAGGGTTGTCATTTTCACCACTGGTGAAAAACTTTCGTCGAAGTCGATGCCATATTCTTGTCAAAACCCTTTCGTGACTAATTTGGGCTTGAATTTTGGGGTGATTGAATCAGACGTCTCTTTTAGTCTATAGACCTACTTGCACGGATGAGCACGTTGATTCTTCGATAATTCGACCAAGTCCCAAGTCTTCTTTTCACGAATTGAGTTCATCTCTAACTCCATCGCCAAATGCCATGTGGCCGAATCGGCTAATGCCAATGTTTCTTCATACGATGTCCGTTAACTAGCATTCGTAAAGAAGATTCCAAGAGAGTATCTCTCTAGAGGTTGCAACAGTCTTTCGGATCTTCTAGGTATGATTGGGTTAGCTTGATCGGGTATCTAGGTCAGATGGTCCGAAGCCAAAACATTCAATTGTGTCGAATCAGTGGGAATTGATTCTGTGCTAGAGGATTCAGCTACCCATGAAGCCGACCACGTGTTATGAGTAGGGCCATCATGAAGGGCCGACAGTTCGAAAAAAGTTACCCTTCGGACTTCAATAGGCCTTTCGGTTGTCTTATGCATGGTCGACTCGTTGAACACTACGTCCAAACGTCAGACGATTTGTCTATGCTCGTGGCCCCAGAGTTGGTATCCGATCTCGCCGTCTAGTCCATAGCCAAGGAAAATGCATATCCTGGTCCTTGGTTCGAGCTTTCGTCGATTGTCTTTCGCTATGAGGGCGTATGCCTCGCATCCAAAAATGCTCATCTTGTCATAATTCAGCTTCCTACCGGTCCATAATTCCTAAGGTACTTGAAGTCCTAGAGGCTTGCTCGGCAACATATTAATTATGTGTACTACGGTACGCAGGGCCTCTACCTTAAAGCCATCTGACAATCCAAAGTGTTGGAGCATGGACACTATTCGTTCCTGAATTGTCCAATTCATTCGTTCAGCAATTTCGTTTTGCTCTGGACTATGAGGTGTCGTCTATTTGACACGTTGAATGTTGCATTGTTGGCAAATCAGATGAATTCTTCCAACTTAAACTCTTTCCCATTGTCGGTTCGAATGCATTTAAGCTTTTGATCGGACATTCTCCACCATTGTGAGCCATTCCTAGAAGATTGAGAAACCCCGATCATTGGTTCTGACCGGGTATGCCCACACCTTGCGAGTCGAGTCGTCAATGAAGGTGACGAAGTACAAGGCACCACCAAGAGATTGATGTGGCATCAGGCCACAGATGTTTGAATGGACCAAATCGAGCGGTCTCGATTCTCTCGATCTTGTCATCGGGTGTGAGGCCGCATCTTGTTTGTTGTACTGTCACTGCTTGCAGAACTGGTGATCCGAGAAGGAGAGTTTGGGGATGTATCCCGCTCTAGATAGATGCATGATGTCGGCCTTGCTGAGATGTTAGAGTTGTCAGTACCATAATGAAGACACGGGAATATCAACCAAGAACAAGTCACCCCTTTGAGTGTGACATATAAAGAGTATAGTGAATGTACTTTCAAACCTCGAGCAAGCAGGAGGTTCCTTCTGTGGAGTGTCCACCCTCCTGATGAGAAGCCAGCATGAATGTCGTCTTCGTCAAGTTGTCTGACTTAGATCAATGGACTTGAGAGCTCAAGTACATGTTGGACATCGTGTAGTACTAATGTGGAGTTGCCTGGAAGGTTGAGATCTACAATGTCAATTCTGATTATAGAGCAATGTTGTGAATTTCTTACTTGGACCGAGTCAAAATGTTGAGCTAAATATTGCCGAAATTGGGATCGATGACGGGTCACGTGGTAGGATGCACCCGAATCCAAGAGCCATGTGCTCGATTCCTCAATCATAATCAGAACTTCCGATTTGATTGAGTGTTCTATGAACAAGATGTTAAGCTTGTTCTTCAATACTTCAGCTTAAGAGATGATGTAGTTAACCTCCTCATGATGACCAGTCTTTTGATCACCTCGATGAGTTTTATCATTTTTGGCTTTGAGGGCACAACACTTGGCCTTGATATGTGCGGGTTTCTTGCAATAATTATAGATTCGATTATCTCGAGACTTGCTCTGGCTTCGCTGATTTGTCGGCGATGGGGAAGAACTTCTCCCTCGACTGTTCGATTGGTTGGCCAAACCTTGTACTACGTAGTTGTCACTGGCTGAATCATTTGCAAACGATTCCTCCGAACACATTCCATTAGAATTGAGCTCCTAACTTCGGAGTACTTCATGGTGGCAGTTGACGCATTGCACACGGTTGTGACGAAAGTTTCCTAGGAAGGAGGGAGACTACTCATGAGCAACATTGCTTCCAATTCATCTTTGATTGTCATCCCTTGAGCTGAAATTTGGGAGCTTAAACTTTTGTACTCGTTGAGTTGTGCCTGGAACGAGTCAGATTCTTTAATCTGAAGGTTGTAAAGGTGTCACATCATATATATCTTTGTTGCGGCGACCTTCTTTTCGTAAGTGTCTGAGAGTGTCTTCCATAGTTGGAAAGTTATCGAACACGATTGCACTATGAAGTACATTGACTCTTACAAGTGCATCTGAATGGTGTCTCAACATTTCTATCTAGTTTTGTCCACTCATTCGGGTTGTAAACTTCTAGAGCGTTTTCTGTCTTGATGGGTCGATCTAACCCTTGACTATCAGGTAGTCCTACATCTGCTCCTTCCAGAAATTAAAGTTAGATCCGTCAAAATTCCTTAGACTCATTTCTTCTCAAGCAAAATTGATCTTGTAGAGAGGTGTTGGCCAAAAGATTTCAATCAGATTGAAATCTTAGAATCTGTTCTATCAAGCAAATATAGTTAGAAGCCCTTCAAGGTTGCCAAGAAAAGAGATGTTAATGAAGCCAAGAAGACAGTCGGCTGCAGAATCAAGAAAAACCAAGCTCTGATACCAGATGTTGGAAACCAGTCATCAGGATGCGGAACAAACTCAACACTCTTTGAGATGAAGATCTTGAGTAAATACAAAGAAACAGATTGCTAACACAAGACAACTTAATCATAAGACAAGATCAATAAGAAAGATAAAGAAAAGAAGTACACCAAGGTAGGCACAAGAGTATGTAACTGTATTATTGTCTCTGAGAGTTACAATGGCAATAAGAAAAGGAACAACCACTAAAAGTAGGTTACAAACATGAGTTTAAATACTAATTGACTTAGGGCAACTGCCCTTTCCACTATATACAAAAAAAGCCTAAACCTAGTGTGTCCAATGGGACAATGTGAATACGACCATTATATACCCGTATTCAACAGTGTCCTCAGACATGCTTATGCAAGTGTTTGTATTGAAGTGCTTATGTTGATATCCTTGAGTCAATGTAGCAAGTCTACGGTCAAAGACATTGATGCCTTGATCCTCATCGTACTCCCACATGGCCATTGATTCATTATTCTTGATGTTTTGTTTCTCATTGAATCTTGTGTGTTGGAGTCACAAAACTTGTGGCCCCAACAATAAGCTCTCTTCATTTTATGGTTTTTAAGAGCTCTCTTGTCGAACACAAATAGAATCCTTGGCATATCGTGTTGCTTTTCCTTATTACTATGCACTACCACTTGTCCTTGGATGGGCACTTGGGTGTGAAAAAATGTATGTTGAACATGAACTTTTATCACATGCCCCCTTAGTTGTCACTTATACATAGTAACTAATCGCTCATTTATCAAGTTTTGAACCCTCAACCCTTTTGTTACTAATGGCTGGCCCCTTTCCTTCTAGTGACCACTTTGACCAAAATCCCAATAGTTTAGAAACTTACCTTTTACATATTCTCCCATTGCACAAACCATATCATGATGCCATTTAGAGCCTTGTACATATATCTTTCAAATGTTATGCATGGCAAAGTTGGAAGTTAGAAGTCTATCACTCTAACCAAGTTCCCCAACAATTGTTTGGTTCTGGATTTACCATTGTCTCAACCTACAAGTTTATCACTCTTGTATCAAGTTCAAGAGGTCTATGCTCAAAATCATGGCTAAGATTGAAATTCCTTGTAAGATTTTTCAAGAAAATTGGAACCTATTGTTAGACATGAATCCATGCATCATTATTTGTTTTAGTAAATTATATTTGTGAAGAAAATATGTGATTTAAGGTCATTTGGAACTTACTTTTTTCTAATATCCGTATTTGTTTTGATTTGGCGTTGTAGTCCCCTCCATTGTACTTGCATCTTTGTCAATAACTTCTAGTTTACATGTAGTAATTTTGACTACAGTGTTAGCCCCATAGAAAATATTCATTTACTTATTTATCTTGAGATTTTGTTATTGCCAAGTAGCAACTACAAAACACTTTTTGTGTAAATATTGTTTACCTTATATGGCTGCTAAAAAGAGTATTCTTAATGTATACTTCTCAGTCCTAAATGTTTGATTTAAACTAGAAATTGAAATTTGCTCTTGTAATTTAAAAACAAAAGCGAAGTATGAACACGTTTGTATTCTTGATTCAAAGGGCTCAACCACTACTTTCTCTATTGCAATTAATTTCAAGGCATCAACTAATCTAGATTAATTACAGCTCTAACATACTTGACCTCAAAAGCTGTTTCAATACACCTTGTTGGGCATTGTTGACATGTTTGGGGGTTCGAGAGAGTATTGGCTCTTGAGGATTATGGAGATACTAAAACATACTGAGATTCATTCTTCTAATTTCATTACAATACGCTCATACAGTGCCTGAGGAAATCTAGTTTTAAGAGGACGTGCTCACCTTTGGTATGAAAATCTTGCTATGAAATGCAACTCTCTGTCAAAACTTTCAGTAGTCTCCATGACTTAATTTACATTTCCATATCTTAGATTGTTATGTTAGATTTCTCAGTTGTATTCTAGACCTTCAAACTAATATACCATAACATTAAAATACTCTGCAGTTACATGATGCCTCAATATTGTGCCTTTACGTTCCTCACGAAATATTTGTAATTGATGGCATGGTAAAGCATTAGTGGGTTTTTATTACTTCACCAGCATCATATGATACCTATACATCATTTCCTGTACAGTTTACATAGTAACTATATGGCTGGAGTTTTTTAGAGTTGGATCCTGGACATTTCTTTTTTTGCCAGATTGATTTCTCAGCCCTTTGGGTCATCTTTCATTTTAATATATACATTTTTAGCATCTGTATGTACGTCTAAATAATTGCTTCAAACTTGTATGTGGTAGACATCTGGAAGTTAAATGTGAGATAGCAAAGTAAAAATTGTACTGATATAGGAGCAGTGGTGTTTGTTGTGTTAAGAATGGAAACAAGGGAGACAAAATAGCTTCTGGTGCTGCTCCTATTGTTGTGGTACTGTTCATCGGTCATCCCTTGATTTTTCTTCTTGTGTTCTAGGACAACTTTACGTGATCCATTATTCTTCTGCATTTCAATACTCTGGATTGCAGCCACAATTCAGACCCTCAACTTATCACTATTACGCACATGCCAAAAACTTGGGAGAACCGCCCACTTCCTGACGAAAATTAGCAATATACCTATTTTGCACCTGCATCCATGCACTACAGATTGTCGATGCAAACTCTCCAGGAGAGTACTCTAGAAAGAGTTAGAAATCCTTCAAAAAACCTGACAACCCAATTAACAAACATGGCCACGAAACCATATGGAGGATAGGCAGATAAACAACCCAATGAGGCCTCATTTCATCAAGCTACGGAGGCATAGTTGAATGCTTCTTGTTGATCTCCATACTGTAATGAGAACTGTTTCCCATATCTTTGGCCCACTCTGGATCACAGTATTCAGGTTTCAAGTGATGATGCAGCTGTCCAGGCCTTGAAATACTTTTTAAGTTGTCTAAGCTGTGATTCCACTAGTTTGAGTGGAAAATATTATCATTACTTCCTGCTGCATAGCCTATAGCACGTATCCAGCCTTGAAATTCATAAACGAAGCAGGTTCTCAATTAACAACTGGTGTCATTCCATACCTTCTACCGAAGTAGAATAATCTTGCCTACTACAGCTGCATAGGACAAGGCTGACATTGTATTTGATAAGAGTGAATGGCAACTAGGAGCAACCAAATCATCTTGCATTAGCGTATGATTCAGTTTCATGATTCCATCAGTGACTGCTTTGGAACTCCATCAATTCCACTGCCTTCAAAAGTTCAGATATGAATGGGTAAGTACCTGACTTTCATTAATGACTGCTTATTTCTTATTGAGAACTGTGCTGTGCAAAGATAGTTCCTTTGTCTCACGAGGATGTTACAAATGGACAGGATATCAAGTACAATGACTAGAACTTTGGCATCATCCATAACATTAAAAGCATGACTAGGAGCTCTTCAAAACCCATCAGCCAAACACTAAGCAATTAAATGCTCAAATTGGAAAATGCTGACTTTCAGCAGGGTTTTTTTAAGATACATGGCATATGGCAATTGACTTTGTCACAACAAGTTATTAATACAACTGGAATGGCGATATAAATATTAACATATGGGGCATTCCTGCTACCTAAGTTTTACAACAGTGCCGCCACACAGGCGTTAGCCCATTAGTGTCTCAGCCTATTTCATAAAGGGGTCTGCTTCATTTTCAAGCTATTAGTGTTGTAATTACATCTACCGTAAACAAGTCCTGTGCATCTAGGAAAAAATAAGCTCCTAATTTTATCATCCAGCAGCAGTTACTTCCCTGTTAGTAGCACATTTCCAATTGATAAGAGGGTACGTGCTGTTAAACAGGGTAGCTTCTACAGAAGAATATAATACATATGAAAACAGGACTTCAAGCTGGAGGTGGGCATACCATTAATCTTCAAGCTCTTCAATCTGGGCCCTTTTAACTGCCTTCTCATGAACAATTTTTCTAATGAAGATGCCCCAACGTAATGCTGCTTTCAGCTTTAGCCAACCTATATAGGCCTTTCCGGACGAACGGGCAACACTATCTTCACCATATGACCCAGCAGGAGATTGACCCAAACCAGCTGGAATATAAGAATCATCTACCTGCATTCTGAATGGTTCTTGGAAAGAACCAGAGCCATACGGTAACCTTAACAGTTGCTGTATATCATCACTGCCCAACAGCTCCTGCGCCTTTGCACGAATATCATCTTCTGTGAAGAACTGGTCAGGAGTCATTGTGAAGCGTTGCAAATCCAGACAGCTTTGTTGGTATGATTGCTGAGAGGTTAAAGGAGGTTGAAAACCAGATGATCGTGACACCATGTGCTGATATGGTCCAATGGCAAGACCAGTAACAGAAGTTATATCATTGCCACTAAAAGATGCTTGAAAAGGCATATTTGAAGACGAGACATAATTATGTGCATAATTTCGTGAAGTCAACATCTGATTATCATGACTGATTTGGTACCCTTGACTATTATCACTGGAATGAACTTCGGTATTATACTCATAATGCTGAGATGTAACATCACCGGCTGTAATAACTGCACTAATTTAGATATTACGGTCAAGCACATGCATGACTTGCTTCACAAACTAAGGAGAAGCGTTTTACCTGTTGTATTTGCAGTAGTAGGTAAGGTTTGAAAATTTATTGAAAGAGGCGGCATACTAGTATACATTAAAGGTTGTTCCTCATGGCCACTTGAACTCCCAACACATACCATGCCCTCACTCTCATTGTTTATGCTTGTATGCTTGTAGGCAGGTTCAGAAACAAGAGATTCGCTATCATACTCTGAGACACTTTCCCAGTTCCCATATGCAACTTTTACGAGCTTATCAACCACCACCTGTGTAATGGTAGAACGACTAATTGAGAAACTGAGACACATATGATACTAATGCATACAAATACATACGGGAGTTCACAAGCTACCTTTTCAGTTTCTGTGAGAGACTCAACAGGCTTGTATTGATTACCAGAAGTCACACCCATTAGCTCATAAATGTGGTTAAATATCACACCAACATTTTGCGAGTTGCCTGCATAAATTATGTAGTTCTCTTTTCAGTAATATACGAAATCTACACAACATAATTACAAGGCAATGATCAGCAGGTTGCTTATCTGTCTTTAGACCAGAAACATTCATGTTCCCCGATATCTTTTGGGACAGACATAGCAAGCATGTATAGATTGTGGGAGAAAAAACCTGAATTTCCAATATGGTTTGGAGCAACATTGTCCGCGTAGAAAACATACAGCTTCCCAGTCAGGACACAAGTCTTTGCATGTTCCACTGCGGCATCCCACATCTTGTTTGACATGCCAGATCCTAAAACCTGCATAAAAAGAAGGATTTCCCTTAAATTAAGTCCTGGAATTTCCCACTGACATTTTTTAGCTGGTTCACAATGGTAAAGAAAAAAAACATTACATTTCTCAGTTTTTGCTGATCCACAATATAGTTTCGAAGAAAATCCTCTACTGTCTTAATACCGTTTTGCTGAAGCCTCTTATGAAATGCTCCATCTTTGCCTATCTTCTCTAATCTCCATACTTCATCATTTAAAGACGGTGGGTAGTGTTTTTTGTAGACTGGAATACATAGAAAGAAATGATGAATGGTCCGTGAATAAAAGTAAAACAGAGAAAACTAGTGACGACTTACGTTCCCCTCTATGGTCTTTGACAGTGAAAGCTTCAGTCCTGCACTCTTGGATATGAACTCCTTGCAAATAGCCAGGGATAACTCTGACACCAAGCCTGAACTTCCTGCTCCTGATCCAGCTGGAATTGTCAGTAAATGCCAACTCACCCAATGTACCAACTCCTTCCTTCAGGGTGACAGTCAAATCACCAGTAAGAAGAGGTCTCTTTCCCTCGCGTTCTTTCACAACATTATTTTCAAAATCTTCTGCTGTCCATTCATCCTCATCATTGCCAAAGTCGCCATCCAGGACCACTACCTGTAGCTTAGCAGAAGATGCCGGTCCCGTTGTGACAATTCCACCGGTTATTGTATCTTCAAGTACAATATGTATTGGTAGTCCTTGATCCCCTTCAACTTTCCCACCAGTAAATAAAGGGAGGGAAAGCTTATTCCTCAAAGTAAGCCGTAATACATCTGATGAACAAGACTCTAGTGTTTGCCTTGGAGAAGTTCTGCAATAGAAAAGAACCAGTAAGTTTACATTTTTGTCACTCTCTATGGAAAGAACAAACTTATTAAAAAAAACCCAGGACAAGCGAAGGTGTCGGTCACAATTGGCTATAGTGAAGCTGTAACAAACTAGTACTCAAAACAGGTGCAAATCGAAAAGGAGAAATCTAAAAGGAAATCCCTTGAAAAGGTTCAGAAGATACAGGGCTAAATGTCAGGAGCAAGACACGAGAGTTATGGCTTGATCTGGACAAGTTCAGGAATTCATACGGTAGCCATACTGTGCCAACACACAAAAATATGGTCTGCAGAGAAGTTATAGAAGAAAATCTGTCTTCAGATATAAGGATGTGGTTCTCTTTCTTTGAAGAATGTAAAAAACAAGTGGACACCATCAAGGGCAAGTGCATAATCCTGAAACCAGGTTGAAACTTTACTGTATGTAATTGAAAATACAGTTGTATGTGTATATGTCAAAAGTGATACTCTGCAGAAAGTATTCACAGACTGGTCCATAGCCTCATTCAGGGGGAGCTGGTGTACCAAAAAGGGCCTAGTCTTTTGAGAGGATATGGACTTTTAATAGGGTTTAAGAAACCAAATTTCAGAATATGGAGTAACTTTCTCTGGCAACACTACTAAATTATTATCATGAGACAACAAATAGGCAGGGCCAGCCTTAAGATTGACCCAACAGAAGAATAA
This sequence comes from Azolla caroliniana, assembly GCF_043228905.1. Classification (NCBI taxonomy): domain Eukaryota; kingdom Viridiplantae; phylum Streptophyta; class Polypodiopsida; order Salviniales; family Salviniaceae; genus Azolla; species Azolla caroliniana. The sequence goes on along the minus strand of NW_028230516.1, from coordinate 58,187 downwards.
GGGACGAATCATTTGCATTGAACAAAGGCTCCCATTGCATGACATGGGCATAGAAGCCAGAAACATAGAAAGCACGCAACAAAAATCAGAAAAGAAGCTGCTTCATGCAGTAAGGCTTTATGATATGTAGTAATGCACAATAGCACACAAGAAATAGCTAGCTTCCAAATCAAGGAGAAATCAATGCAAACAAAAACATTAAAGGAATTTTTTAACCAAAAAAAAATCATTACAATCATAGCACATGTGAAAACACTGTCTTTATACATCTGACATGATATTTAGACTTCACAGGACAAAGAACGAAAACCATAGGATTTTCCTTAAAAAAGCAATGCCAGTGACCTCATGCTACATTCCCTATCGTATTAGATGGGTTCTTTGTAGTTTTTAGGTTTAGAGAGCAAACTAAGGCAAATTCAGCCACACAAAATATCACAAGAGCTGACTATTCTGAATACAAATCCGTATAACACCTGGGTCCAAGCTTATTGGGGGCAAGCCTCGCAAGAGCACGTTCAACTTCCTCTCCTACCTGCAGTGATTAAAGTTTGAACATAGCTATATTCAGATAATGAAAAAGAGCATTATAAGAAAATCTAACATTTAAAATTCTGAAATATTTATTTATTTGAAGTTCACAAACAAGGACGTACTTTCATCCTAAGATTCAGCATGACTCTAATCACAGTCATCCATCGGTGAACATGGAAGAAAGCAGGCAAGAAACAATGGTGACAATTAATTGCAGGTGGTTTTCTGATCCTTGTATTACCCATCCCAAGTGTAGGAGATTCAAGCCCCAACCACACATGTAAACCAGGCCAAAATATACCAGAATATTGGGAACTTACAGACTAGATCCCTGTGAGGGTGAGAGAATATGCACAAGAATGAGATGAGACAATGCTAGAACCAATGAGCTGAAAAAAATTACAAACTACAAAACAAATAAATATACTCATGGTGAATCCTTGTTTAAACCATAGATATTGGTTGGCTTACCATTAGGGTACACATTCATCATCGCATTCAAAGAGATAGATAGATAGATAGATTATATTGTCATTTTCGGAGGTCAAATATGACTTATGAGACCAAAAATATTACATTTCATGCGATACGTGTGAAAGTGAGTGGCGACTCTCGATGTTCAAGAACTTTACCAATGAATGTTGCAATCGAGAGTGCACATTGTGGTTGTGAGAGAAATTCGTGCAAGGATTGGGCTCGGTCGAAAAGATGTGGAAAGCATGGTCAAATATGATCAAAGGCAAAGCATTGTATCAAAGTGTGATACTCAGACTCTCGAACTTGTTTAGGGCAAAGTCTGCATAGTTGGCCACTCTCATCACTTGTGCCCCAACGCCCCATCTCACATCGCAATGCATGTGAGCTAAGTCGCATGGAGCAATGGTTCGAATGGCAGATAACGAGATGGACTCTAACATATATCAATGTGTACGGTGAAGTGTGAGCCTCCAGATTTGTTCCATGTCATGATACATTGGCGTTGCAAAAAGGCCTCATTTACTGAGGAATATAGTGATGCATCATGAAGCAAGTGTCTTGCATCCCATCTACCAAACCATTTTTCTATATCTTCCATCCAACCGGAACACAAAATTTTGCTTTTATGCGTTTTTTGGATCTTTTTGCTTGCTTCCCATGCAATTCTAGGAAGTCAACATGAGGGACTTTTTTGAACCTTAAGCATGTATTCAACAACTCTTTCCATGGTCATGATCTCAATGGGAAGCGATCCCGTCTCAAGGAGGAGGGTGTAAGGCATTTGTTTCTTAACTTGTAGAAACTTTGTAAGAAAATGTTTTTGGACATTTTCAAACTCTTTCCACGTAGATTTAAGGATGCTACCGCCCCATATTTCCACCCCATAGAGAAGAACCGATGTCACAAACGTGTCAAAAAAATATTTCTTGAGGACAAGAGTATGGATTCGGGAACTGGTCCAAAGTGGGACTCGAACCCACGCTCCCTTTCGAGAACCAAAACTTGAGTTTGGCGCTTTAGACCACTCGGCCAACCTGACCGTTGGGCAACTTGACCCATAAGACCAACATCATTATAAAGCACTCTTCCCAAATAATGAACTTGGATCACATCTCCAACAAGTGTATATCCTGCAATACACGATATACACTTGCTAGAGATATTTCTTGAGGACGGGAGTATGGATTAGGGAACTGGTCAGGAGTGGGACTCGAATACACACTCCCTTTCGAGAATCAGAACTTGAGTCTGGCGCCTTAGACCACTCAGCCAACCTGACTGTTGGGCACCTTGACCCATAAGACCAACAATCATTATAAAGCACTCATCCCAGATAATGAATATGGATCACATCTCCAGCAAGTGTATATCGTGCAATACATGATATACACTTGCTGGAGATATTTCTTGAGGACAGGAGTATGGATTCAGGAACTGGTCAGGAGTGGAACTCGAATCCACTCTCCCTTTCGAGAACCAGAACTTGAGTCTGGCGCCTTAGACCACTTGGCCAACCTGACTGTTGGGCAACTTGACCCCTAAGACCAACAATCATTATAAAGCACTCATCCCACATAATGAATTTGGATCACATCTCCAGCAAGTGTATATCGTGCAATACAAACTCACATGTATTGCTTGGAAGGTAATCTTCCTAGCTTTTGGACAACAAACATAGTTGCATCCTCAGTAAGTCTGTCTGCCTTGACGCTTTAATGAAGACAGAAAAACAAATTGATTTGCTAACATACTATATATACAAAATATATTCCCCTCTATAGGACTACACTAATCTGGAATAAATTTACCAGACTAGAATCATTTACACATGTGAGTGAGTGAAAATAAGTGGAAGAGAAAAAAGTGTTTGGGAGAAAGGATAAGGAGCTATAAGTAGTCACTATGAACCTACCTCTAGCCTAACAACACCAGAATTACAGCAAATACATTTCCATTGTCAAGAAGAAGGTTTGAAGAGAAATCTTAAAACTTGACATATCTTTATTACCATAAAGAGACTTTGAATGAAACCCATAACTTCGTACCATAAACAACATGCATTAGAATCAATCTTCACTGTTTGCATGTCTCACTGTAGTATCTTATGCAACATTTGCACAATAAATGGACACTCAGCAAATATGGATTTTTATTTTCCTATAGTGACGAACCTAGTGATGAGATAATGTAATATATTTTACGAAACATTATTACAACGAGATGATCAGTAGCTCAATATGTCTGTCTTCTGAGTAAATTCCTATTAAATCAGCAAAATGAGACAGAATTATGTAAACGTGTTGTCTTTTCTGGTAATTGTACTTGTTAATGCATGCATAAAAATGAAACTAGAGAAGAAATCTATCCACAATTACTGTTTAGAATGAATGTAGACAATGTCACACGTAAGCACACATAACATTGAGGAAGTACGAGTTGAAAGGAGTAAGAAGAAATGGACTTGAAGTCGGGATATAGGATATGACATGTAAACAACCAAAGAATCATGTGATAATCATATGTAAATCCGAGCAAACAATGCATTCTTCATAGTAACCAATGTTTTGATGAAATCGTTAAATAAGAACATGTGTTAGTTACAGATGATTACAGCAGAAAACTTGAGGGTAAAAACATCTTTTGTAAAAATCAAAACATTGTCACAAAGGCACCTTGATTTTAATATATTTTAAGAGGGCGTCAAACAGATACAAAGACAGGACCAAGAGACACATCCTCCCTCGTTAAGAAGCCCACAGTGAATTAGAGGAAGAATTTCAACCCCTCACAGAACCTCGCCGTCTCTTAGGAAACCAAGAATTAGTCAAAGACTTTTATTTTCCTAACAATTTTCTATATCCTCAGCTAATTTCAAAACATCTCACCACTTTCCGTAGAATCGGTTCTAAGGTTGAGAAGAGTTTTTGAAGACTGTCCATTTTCACAGCTTCAACGACCGCACTACAAAATGGGGAAATTGAGCACTTGAGCCATGGTTAGAAAGCCAGTCATCCATGGAAAGCAAGTCGGGTTACATTAGTAGATCGAAAGAATAAAGGAAAGTAGAATCTGAAACCTTGCAAGGCCAGGGAGCTTCTGCCGCTTCTGCTCAATTAATTGATCGGGAGCAGCAGAAGAAGACTCGGAAACTAGTCCACGAACATATTCATCCTTTTGGAATGATCTCTTGGTGCCCATACTGGTGTGATCTGCAGAGCGGAGCAGAGAGAGAGAGAGAGAGAGAAGCAGACGAGGCTGAGGCTGAGGCTGAGGCTGAGGAGGAGGCGGAGGCGGGAGCAGCAGAGGAGGAGCAGACGCGGAAGCAGGGGCGATGGAAAGATGGGCTTAGGTTCGGCTAGGCTAGGCTAGGCTAGGCTTGTCTCGGTTTGGGCTTGTCTCGGCTTGGGCTCGGAACCGTTTAGACTTAGTCCACCCAAAGGAACAACAAACTCTACACTTGGAGATGTGCATTTGTTGGGGATTCAACAAAAAAGTGAATGATTTGTGTAGAAATGTATGTTGTGGTGGGAAGAGGAGGGAAATAACTCTCTCTCTCTCTCTCTCTCTCTCTCTCTCTCTCTCTCTCTCTCTCTCTCAGGTAAAAGCACACAATTATATTAATTGTATGTAAAATCCACTTGTTCCAACACTTCTTAATCTCCTCTACCTATCCATCCTAGCTACTCTCTCTCTCTCTCTCTCTCTCTCTCTCTCTCTCACAGGTAAAAACACACAATTATATTAATTGTATGTAAAATCCACTTGTTCGAACACTTCTTAATCTCCTCTACCTATCCATCCTAGCTACTCTCTCTCTCTCTCTCTCTCTCTCTCAGGTAAAAGCACACAATTATATTAATTGTATGTAAAATCTACTTGTTCGAACACTTCTTAATCTCCTCTACCTATCCATCCTAGTTGTACGGAGAGGGATGTCCTGTAACGCCACTAGAAAACTTGAATGTGCATTTGAGGAAATGATCCCCACTTGCTCTAACATCCAAGAAATTCTACATAAGAATACCTTTCAACTTCTTCATATAGGCTTTCCCCCCCATGTCTATTATCAAAGATGAAAGCATTACAGATATTCTAATTGTGTTATAGTCCCCAATATTTTAAAAATTCGAACAATATCTCCATCTCGTCATTGTGTATTGTCCTCCAACAATATGGTGCAAAAAGAAAGTGTGCTTGACCCTAGTCCTCGTCTCTTTTAAGGTTGAACCTAATGGGAGCCCACCAATCATGACTCTCCATATTAATACCTTTGCACGAAATGGCAAATGGGAATGGCAACCATAGTGTAATATTTTCCAACACCTTGCATTCAACTTACATACATTCCACGTCTTTTCTGCTTTTGGAGATATCAAAGACAATGATGTCATTGCATGATGATACAATATATTTGTAGTTACTTGTAACCGCCAATCCACCTAAGGTGCAACATTTGTTTTCAATGGCAAAGATCCATGCAACAATGGTATATCTTGTAATTTCTCCCAAATAGATCCATAATTTTGTGTGTGCGTGTGTGTGGCAGATATATCCTAGAGCTAAAACAACTCAAAGAGAATAAGCTACAAAATATTACCATAACGTTTCTAATATTCACCAACTTTGTAGTTTTTCAGGGACAAGGGGAGATGACGAATGTAGACACACCTCACCACTCGATCTCTTCCTTGATGAAGCAGAAAACCAAAGAAGAACCAAACACCCTCGGATGTCGGGTTTCAAAGCAACGTGACGTGGTGTAGAACCAAATAAGAAAATAAGGGAACATGAGCTACACTGCCTAGAAGCCACCATGGTTGGGCTATCTCTCTACACCGGAACCACGGGTCACACCCACACCGAAACCCTTTGACCTCCCACTTATTTTCAAGGGGCTTGGATGGAAATGAAACTAGGCTTAGTACAAAGCCATTTCCTTTATCGAATATGTTACACCATACCATGTTTTGTACAATACTAGAACTCTTTTAGCTTAAGTTCTATTTTTATTTTTTTTGATGATTGGATAAATACCCCATTGTGTTGTACACCAATTGTCTCATGGGCCACTTTTTGGCCTTAGAAGACGTTAATATATCTTTATCTCTTTCTCTCTATGTCTACTTGCAAATTGAATCAGAGAATCCCCTAACATACAAACCAACCCCATTATTGAAGCAAGTGGGCATCTCTCTCTCTCTCTCTCTCTCTCTCTCTCTCTCTCTCTCTCTCTCATTTGTCAATAGAGTTGGGACTGGAACTCAATGTAGATCCCGATCTAAATGGCTCTCCCATGTAAATAGATATCCATTGACTTACAACCCTTGTCATCCCTCGTCCACACACACACACATGACCTATGTGTGCTCACAAAGCACCCCTTTTCTCTCTTCTCACCCTTATCATTCACATATGCACGTGCCCTTTGAGGCCAAAAGTTCAAGTGCTTTCCATCTACATCCATCTAAAAATGTTGTCTTGTTTGTATCCCCTTTTTTCAAATGCATGGAAATGATTTATTGACTTTTTTCCCGCGTGAAATTTATCCTAGTAGACATTTTCAATTTCCACCTAGAAAAGCAAAGTTGATGGCAAGCCTCTCTTGATAATTTGTTTACATCACATATAGGCCCTATCTCCTTCCGAGTACAGGCATGAAAGCTTTTCCATCGTGCCATTTGACAAAACCCATCCCAAGTTATTTGGACATGGAAATCATTTGAAATGGGCCCAGTACAAATATCAACATTTTGGGCAATTTATAGGTCAAAGAAAAACCTCATGCTCACAAAAAGAAGTCAATGAGTGAAAAAAAACTATTTTGACTAGGAAGAATCGACGTGCCACTCAAGAGACACAATGCCAACCCCATTGGGGCTTGAAAGATATGTTATTATATGGAGTCCCCATATTTTTATTTGACTTTTTGTAGGAATGACATTATATTAGCCAATAATTCTAATTTCTAGTTACCATCTCTTCAACAAGTGCATCTCTCAAGAATAGAGGTACCTAGTACCTCCATATTCCAAATGGAATGGGTTACTTTTTAATTTGACTTTTTGTAGGAATGGCATTATATTAGCCAATAATTCTAATGTCTAGTTACCATCTCTTCAACAAGTTCATCTCTCAAGAAAAGAGGTACCTAGTACCTCCATATTCCAAATAAATGGGTTACTTTTTAATATGCCTACATCTTACAAGAGGTGCACTCTTGTGTATACCTATTCCTCCCTCAAATTTATAGCTTGAGATTGCAATCATTTGTGATTTTCCATTCATAATACATTGGGAAAAAAGAAAATATATTATTAGTTTATCAACTTCTTAAGAGATGGTGTTTGTTTGGTTACATACATATGCTTTTGTTCAATGTCAAAAGTGCTTGATTGACAATTGAGTGTTCAAATTATTGAGCTATTAAGCTTTTTATTTTTGCTTAAATGTCAATTACATTATATATACACTACAATGTTATGTTATTATTTTACATGTTGGCATTTATGACCAAATCTATCCCTTATAAAGAGAGGTAATGTAATATATTGTAGTTTAATGATAACCTCAACATGCTAATAAGATTCTCTCTTCCCCAATGTACAAATGTTTCACCACTATCACTCACATCACACCTCTCACATATTTTAGAGAGAGGTGAAACATGCAAAAATAGTCGACGAAGCCTAGTGAATGAGAATTTGAATACTCGAGATTATCAAATGAACTGCACTTCTCTTTCCTAGGTGTTAGAATTGATTAATCTCCAATATCAAGAAGGGTGATTTTTAAGCATTTTGCATTTTCTGTATGCATGAACATCATAAACCCTTCCCACTTTCTCACTTTCTTGACAATTATCATCCTTATTCCATTCCTCAGTAGTTTATTTCCTTTGGGTTGAGCTGGAATAAAAAAATAATCATTGTTTTAGAGCTTTGTTGCCCCCACTCAATCTAAGTTATATTGCTATCTATTCCTTTGTCCAATCAATTGCTCACCAATTCTTTAAGTTGATATTTATCTATATCAATGATTTATGTTGATATAATCATGTTCCGCATGCATGTGTAGTCAACTCATCATAGCCAACATTCCAAGTTCATATTATCTCTCGGCCCAAAGACATACTCCCAATCCATATTGTTCCATATTTGCTTGACCCTCTCATCTACAACTTTGTATAATCCATTGCTTTACACTCTTTACACAATGATATTTCTTATTCCCCTATCACTCATTGTTTCAATGCTCACATTGCTAAACAATTGTAGTCAATTCCCACATAACACTTCAAGATTTCCTCTTCTCTTCTAGACCATAAACAATTGTAGTCAAATTCCCACAAAATTGAAAAGACTTCAAGATTTTCTCTTCTCTTCTAAAACATAGCAATGATTATATCATTTCTTTTGGCAACACACTCACCATTCATCTTCCCTTTATAAGGATTCATCTCTCTCACTTTCTAGTCATAAACTTGGTGGTTATTGCACCATAATAACTAGGTCATACTATTGAGAGAACCCAATTGTTTTTATCCTTGCTATATAGGCTGGGTCTTAACCAACAGATCACAATCAGTGTCCTCCATAGACACTAAAAGATATCTTTCTCTCTATCTCTTTATGCTGATAAAAACATATAACCCTTTTCAATGAAATAATTCTGCACGTTGATAGATGAAAATAAAATCAAAGATCAATAAAACATTTGTACTCAAATAAATTAAGGTATTGTATTCTACCGGAAGTTACAGAAACACATACTTTATTTTGGCAACAAGCAACACAACAAAGAATTTGGTATTGATGAAAGATTCGTACAGAACCTTAGCTGAAAGCTTGGAAATGGCAATGCACTGCCTTCATCTTTATGCTAGTAATTGTTAATGCAAAATATAAATTACAAACGCATGAATCTTTGATGTAGCACAAAATGTGAGCACAGGTAAAGAGATGGAATACAAACAAGTAGACCATGTATCAATAGTAGATCTTAGCCTGTTTGTTGTAAATGCAATCGAAGACAACACGAAGAATCACAGAACAAAAACCTACTACGCGAAGAATCACAGAACTAAATACTATTATTTGCATCAATCTGCATATTGTGAGACTTGAATCAAGGTTTACCCAGTCGCATATAGATATTCACATAACACAAATAGAAAATTTCCTCTTAGCTATAGCTTAGCCACGTCCTACACAAGCCTAGATATAGAAGATGAAAACCAGGTTTGAAAATTAATATTCATCAAACCTTGTTAAGATACCAGTACAAGGGCATTAAGAGGGAAAAAACTCATAAATCCAACCACTAAGTCAATCATCATCAATGGCTGATTCAAGTGAGTTTACATAATCAATTCACCTCATTTATAAACTTAGCCACATCCAAAACAAAAGGGCCTTCCTTCAGCCCCATTGCTTGTACATCTCTGTTGTGCTTCTTTTGACAAGTAAAGAAGAACTTCACAATTTGCATTTTGCTGATATCATCTTGAAAGTAGCTGCCTTAAAAGAATCTCTGCCTCTTGCTCCAATTTGGGCAATGCCCATTCATGCTGGATCAATTCCAAGCCATCCTTTTCAGCTGTGAGAGTCTAAACCGACAAAAAATCTGAATTTAGAAAACAATGCCAGGAAATATCTATGAATGAATAAGATGAACCATCTCATACTTAAAAAGACAAAAGTACATTTAATTTCACCCCGCATTAACTGGTATCGCAATGGCAGCATTTTGCAGTGATAGTAAATCTATCAATTGAATCTCTTTGTCAATTAATTAAAACCTCAGAAGTGCAGAAATTATACATACAAGACATCACATGTCAAATTGAGGATGGAAGAAAAAAAAATAAGAACACTCAATGAGCAGCAGAAATGGAATACATACAGTAAAACACAGTCTGAAATTCAAAATTATTTTCAGAGCATTAGAGAGCAGAAGATTGAAAAAACATCCTCTTGACATTATTAAATGTTTGGAATGAAATTGCAAACTCCATGAAAATCTATAACATGATTTAATTAAACTTGTTGAATTCTCTAAATATGGCTGAACTCAGTAATTCATTATTATACTCATCCCTTGCATTACTCATTTGTCTGATACAATCATGATTATGGGTGAATCTATACAAAACTAGTGGAGAACATCATGATAATTTTGCAAGCAGACCTAGAAATATCAATGGCATCCAGCTGTTGATCATTATAAAAATACGCCAAATGCAATAAATCAAAATCTGATGCTATCTTTTCCTTGATTCTAACTTCTAAGTACATCCAAAGAATTATTCAAAATACCTTGGAAGAATCTACACCAAATCCACCCATCTGGCCCCCCATTTGCATCATTCTCTGTGTATCATCCGTTGCTGCCAAAAATTGCAACAAAATGGTGTTAACTGGATACACCAGAAAACAGCTTTCTTAAACATACAAGTTCACGTTCATACCATTTTCTTCTCCAAGGATCAAGCTGAAGAACCCACGAAGTCCAAATAGATTCAAGAAATACCTATTATAATTTTGACAGAAATCATCTTTCAGGCAATACTATCTAGCAGTGCAGTTCTGGAGCAATAAGAAGAAGATGATTATGTATACCATGAACGGCTACTAACATAACTGACATCCACAGAGCTCAAGTCAATTCCATTTTGTAACATTGGCCTAAATCTTTGAGTTAGAGGGAATGGAATCTTTGCTGTAAAGAAACAATCCTCAACATGGGTCCCAAAAGCTGATAAATTATTGATAGAAATTTAAGCCGACTAACGAGATGCAATCTACATTCACCTGCCACAAAGCCTGAGAAGAAAAAATTTACCCATGCAAAAGTGAGGGTCTGCATGGAACAAGAGCCATGATTAGTCTGAGGCTCTTGCCTAATAATGAATGTAACAATCACGGAATATATAAACCTGAGGAATAATCATGGATAAATTCTTCTTCATCATATCCATGGCCATATTTGGATCTGAAAACATTTGAGCTTGTACATTTTGAGTTTGTCCCTTTGGAACATGTAATAATCCATTTTCCTGAGACAAAAGTGCAAAAATAATATATATAGAATCAACATCTGAAGAAACAAGATCACAATCATTAGTTGTGCACAAGAATCCATCACATGTAACTTCGCCAAGATCGACGTTTCGAACTAAAAAAAGGGGTATCATGGAGAGAGGCTAATAATGAGCCCAACTTTTTCATGATTGTGATCTGCATGATAACTTCTACTACAATACAAAACCAAAGCAGGTTTACTCATTTCCAAAATTAAGAAACAGTATGAAGCATTTCTAGTAGATGTATTTACATAATATGGATATATCTTTGACATGCTCAGAGGTAGAAATATATCAAGCTTGATATAGAAGATAAGACATGTCTTCAAGATATGTCCATATTAAAACTTTTACAGCTCGTCTACAAAGAAGTAGATTAGAACCATAAAAGGAACTTTCAATAAACTTGGAAGATGATTTTATTGTAAAAATAGATCAAAGCTAACATTATTCTTTACACAATCATAATTTTCTGATTAGCATATGCTGAGGACAAATTCCTTGTCCATGTTCTATTTTCAAATTGTGCATGTAGAAGGAAAAAATGATATTCATGCATTTTCAAGCAGACACTAGTGTTGGCAATGTCTTTTGCTTACAATCATAAGCTCAATGAAATGAATGAGCAATTTCCTGAAGTTGATGATTACAAGGATATGTTATCTACCTGAACATGCAGTGTAATATCAGAAAGGGGATTCTTATTATTCATGAAGCAGAAATTGCTGATGGTGATTTCACAAAGATATATGATCAGCTAGCTTATGTGCAGCATTATGAGCAGCATAATCTCAGAGATGGGTTTCATATCATGCATGAAAAACTATGTGTCGCAAAGCAGTTAAGGCCTAAAGTATTGGTAGAAATACATGTTCCGCCGCATACAGGGAGTCACAAAATTGAGGCTACAATGAAATTGGTTGAGATTTTTTCGTGATGATATGTTGAAACATCCACAAGGACATTCATAACTTGCCAAAAAGCTAAATTTGACATAGAAAAGGCATCAGGCATTGTGCAGCCTATGCCAACACGAAACAGACAAAAGGAAAGAATAGCTATGGATTTAATTGTTCAAGATCACAACCAAGAATTATGGGACATAGGCTATCATATGTGGATTCAGTATGAAGACCCAGTTTATTTGCATTGGAAAGAAGATAATGCCAAAACACGAGATCAGCATATTATGCATAAAAACATCATGAGATACCCTTGTGTCTAGTCAGCATATTACACATAAAAACATCATGAGAACAACAAGTACATTTTGGTGAACTGTGTTTGAGACCCTGCATATTACCATAAAGTTTTACCTTCTTTCCATCCATGGGCAATGGTGGGCATTACCTTTAAATTCATCTTTTTTCTATCCGCTGACAATGATTGGCCAATTCTAGTATTCTAAGTTTTCATAGATCCAAGAGGAATAGTAAGTTCACGTAAATTTGCAAGCCTAAATTTCACCTTTCACAGGTGAGAGGGTTGTCATATTATCCTTGCAAGGCTAAACCAAGGTTACTGACACAAATTTATCAAAAACATCCATGTATCCTGGTGGACCTCTGCAGACACATCTACAAGTCTGCAGCATACTGCAGTCGCACATTTTTTATAATTTAGAAATTTATTGCTTATAACATTGAGCTCTAATTATAGTTTGTAATTGCAGCTGCTGGCTCAATCAATTTCTTGCTTGCTTGCTTGCTAATACATTTGTTCTAGAAATGTATATATCCCACATGAGGTAACATAGGATAAGCAAGAAAAAGGCCATATTACTGTTGATAGTGTTTTTAGACCAAAAATCGGTAACAAGAGGGATTTTCAATTTGTGGGGCCTGGAAAATCGGTTTTTTTATTGATCACGATTTTGACTAACGACATTTTTTATAAGTTAGCTTACAACATTGAGCTCTAATTATAGTTTGTAATTTTAGCTGCTGGATCCATCAATTTCTTACTTGCTTGCTAATACATTTGTTCTAGACATGTATATATGCCACATGAGTTAACATAGGATAAGCAAGAAAAATACAATATTACTGTTGATAGTGTTTTTAGACCAAAAACCAGCAACAATAGGGATTTTCAATTTGTCGGGCTTGGAAAAATGGTTTTTTATGGATCAAAATTTAAACACATTGCCTCGGAGAAACGGACCTAACCTGAATCAATGTCGATCTTTCTTTTACTATTGGGAGCATACCTCGTTATTGTAGTAGGTGCGACGGGATCGGAATGATTTGGCTGGAATGAAGTTACCCGCAGCCCTGAGATATCTGGCTCGCAAGACGATCTGCCTGCAAGGGAGGGATCAACAGAATTAAGCCATGAAAGGAGAACCCAGAGGTGGGGGTGGAGTTTACCCTTACCCTTCTTTGAGCGACTTGAGATCGGGCGTGGACGAGGAGCGTATGAGCTTGGACACGAAGTAGCGGAGGACGCCGATCAGGACCATGACGACGGAGAGAGGAACCAGCACCCAGTCGCGGATCGCGGTGTCCAGCACGAGGTCGTTCGCCATGGCTACCACTCGCCCTCTCCGCCTGCAGGTCTACAGATAGACCTAAAACTAAAAGCCAATATCGTCCTGTCTTCTGCAATATATATACATACATTATTACATATATGCAGTATGTATGTATGTACGTATATACATACATACATACATACATTTGATATATACATACACACACACGCTCGTGACTAACTGCTACCAAATATTAAAGAGGGCAAGTGAGGGAATCGCGGAGAGGGACGGTGCAGGTCACATCGCTGATGGCACGTTCGATCTCCACCGTCCAAGATGGATAAAAAGCTGACAACGTCTGTCAGAAGGAGCCCGACTCTGCGAAAAGGAGCCCGACTCTCCCACAGGGAGCCCGACTCTGTAAAAAAGGAGCCCCGCTGTCAGACAACCTATGCAAGAGGGAGCCCGACTCTGTCAGAAGGAGCCCCGCTGTCAGATCACATCAGTAAGAAGGAGCCCGACTCTGTCAAAAGGAGCCCGACTCTGTAGCAACAAACATCAAAAACTCCACAAAATTGTAAGTGTACAACAAATATTTTCCATGAAACTGACCATAAAATTTCTCAAAAAAACGTAAAGGTTCAAATAACAAGTCTTACATAAAATATTAAAATGTCAGATGTTGACAACCCTAAATTGAAATATACATATTAAGATTATGGCTCATGTCGGGATGATTGCAAGATGCAACCACAATTTTTACAACATGTAACATTTGAGTCCCTTGAAGTCAAGGTCAAGCCATCGCAACGCAAACACCGAACCTTCTCATGGTCAACCAATGGCAATCTCCTCCTAGCCCGACTAGCACCTCTTTATAATTTTCCGGAGTGGGATTTGGAAGTGTTTGGGGAGCTGCCAATAAGTTCTTGCGAGATGTCTATTGTTGCACGAGATGTCTATTGTTGCTGCCAATAAGTTCTTGCGAGATGTCTATTTTCGACATACCTTTCCAATATTCTCTCTGCTTCTTTAAGTCGAGACCTTTGATCCCTACAATTCGCACGAGGTGCAAACCGACCACTCTCACATATTTCTTGTCGTTGCTTGTACCATTCTATTACCGTTCCTCCTATGCAAGTGCCAGTTTCACTGTCCCCGATTAAGACATGTAGAAGGTCGGTAATTGATCGGTTTATTCTTCCCCTCAAGGCAGTATACTTGATAAACTGCCAATGTCTTTCCACAATATTGGTAGTGTCAACATGTCCATAGTTGAACATTCTACCAAACTTGGGCCAGAGTTTCCTCCACACACATGTCAAACCACAAATGTGTTTGGGACCGTTGCCCATTTACAACAATCCAAGATTGACGGTCTGTTGCAACCACATTAGTTATGGCATTATATGACGTCCAACATTTATCGATCACTATCGCATTTGGCCTCACCGTGGGCATCCTTGCGAATATGACTCTCAAACAAGTTTCTAATGCCACTTGCTCATGGTTTGACCCCTTATCAGAACTACAAAGCATGTACCATAATGGGATCCCAATTCCCATGGCATTGGGGGCAACTGCGGCATATAATGGTAGCCCAAATTGGTTTGTTTTAAATGTCGAGTCGATTGCCCAAGAGTTGTTTAGGGTCAACCGCTCACACATTTCCAACATCCATTGATCTTGAAGTATCAAGATAAATGGTTGTATGGCGGGAGATCCTGGTTCACCATGCAGGTAGGGTTGAACATGTGCCACTTTCCCAAGATCTCGGAGTGCATAGGCATGATGCAAGATCAAAGCCCAATCAACCTTAGTCATGGCACTCCCGATTTTTAACCTTAGTCATAAGATTGACATTGAGTCTTATTATGTCTTTGAAATGGATTGACATTGAGTCTTATTTATGTCTTTGAAATGGATTGACATTGAGTCTTATTTATGTCTTTGAAATGGAATGACATCGAGTCTTATTATGTCTTATTATGTCTTTGAATTGGATTGACATTGAGTCTTATTATGTCTTTGAAATGGATTGACATTATGTCTTATTATGTATTCTTTACGTAAGGACTGAAGCACTCTTTCTATATACTTACTCTTTATTGGCCTTTCTCAAAAACCATTGCCTTCACTACTTGTCAATAAGCTATTAGTCTTATTCTTTTGACACCCAAAACAATTCCAATATACAACCAAAATGATTTTCATATACAACCAAAATGAGATTCATACACAACCAAAATGAGATTCATATACAACCAAAATGCGATTCAAAAATTGATTCATATTCAACCAAGATGAGATTCATATACAACCAAAATGAGATTCAAAAATTGATTCATATTAAACCAAGATGAGATTCATATACAACCAAAATGATTTACATTGAGTCATATACAACCAAAATGATTTACATTGAGTCATCTACAACCAAAATGATTTACATTGAGTCATCTACAACCAAAATGAGATTCATATACAACCAAAATGATTTACATTGAGTCATATACAACCATTGCAAAATGACTCCACGTAGTCATATGCCCAAAGTCCTTCGTGCCCATTTTGCCATGATTTTCCGAAGGAGCTCCACGTCTTCGAATCCAAACCATTGCTCCTTACCCTACAATTGAAGATGCCATCAACAAAAACAAAAACAAATGCTCAAATTCAAATCTCATAAATACTTACAAATTGATCGGACTCAAATCCTTGAATCAACTCCTCGACCAACATGCGAATAGTTTGCATCACGTAATACCCACAATCGGTCCCATTAGGTTGGGTTGGGATACGCAATTCATGGAATTGCCCGTTGTTGATGATGCAATGGTCATGTGTCCGACTCGAGATATGTCGTATAGCCTATAGAAGATCTTAAATACACACAAACATGTATTCAATCATACACATGCACACACATTCGCAGCCCATGGAAGATCTAAAATACACAAATACATGTATTCAATCATACACATGTATACACACACATTCCCAAATAAATGTATTCATCATACAACAAACACACACATTCACAGCCCAAAGAAGATCTTAAATACACACATACATGTATTCAACCATCACACACACAAATGTATTCAATCATACACACACAGAAATGTATTCAATCATACACATGTATACACACACATTCCCAAATAAATGTATTCAATCATACAACAAACACACACATTCACAGCCCAAAGAAGATCTTAAATACACACATACATGTATTCAACCATCACACACACAAATGTATTCAATCATACACACACAGAAATGTATTCAATCATACACATGTATACACGCACATTCCCAAATAAATGTATTCAATCATACAACAAACACACACATTCACAGCCCAAAGAAGATCTTAAATACACACATACATGTATTCAACCATCACACACACAAATGTATTCAATCATACACACACAGAAATGTATTCAATCATACACATGTATACACGCACATTCCCAAATAAATGTATTCAATCATACAACAAACACACACATTCACAGCCCAAAGAAGATCTTAAATACACACATACATGTAACCCTAAACCCATCACACACACAAATGTATTCAATCATACACACACAGAAATGTATTCAATCATACACACACATACATGTATTTAATCATACACATACACACACAAATGTATTGAATCATACACACATACATGTATTTAATCATACACACATTTATGGTACCTATTAGAAGCAACCCTAAACCTAATAGAAAGAATATGATACCTAATAAAAACCAAAACCTAATAGAAGGAATATGATGCCTACCTCTGGACTGCAGGTGCTCGCAGTGCCTCACCGAAGATGTTTGCAACGAGTGCTCGCAGACAGGTGGTGCGCCTTGCTAAAAAACCCTAAACCCTCAAACCCATGAATGACAGAAAATGACAAAAAATGACAGAAAATGGGTTTTTATACTTCCTTGAACATGAATGAGAAGGGCTCCCTTTTGACAAAATGGAGCCATTCTTTAATGAGTCGGGCTCCATTTTGCCTGAATGGGTTTTTATACTTCCCTGAACATGAATGAGAAGGGCTCCCTTTCACAAAGTGGAGCCCTTCTTTAATGAGTCGGGCTCCATTTTGTATGAGCCGGGCTCCCTTTTTACGTGGCGCGCTTTTTCGCGCCTATTCCACATCCATCTTGGACGGTGGAGATCGAACGCGCCATCAGCGGTGCGACCTGCACCGTCCCCCTCCGCGATTCCCTCACTTGGCCTCTTTAATATTTGGTAGTAGTTAGACACCACGCACACACACATACACACATACCTACATGTATACACGTATGTATGTAGTGCATATACATCATGCATACAATGGGCTATTTGAAGACTTTACGTCTTGCGATCACTCTTACTATATTCCTTGCGGCTCTTGGACAATCACCACTAGGGGGGGGGGGGGCTTGATCCTCATGGTACCCTTGAACCCCATAGCCATATTAGTGTTCTTGATAAGCAACTAACATCAGAAATTGTAATGGTCATTTCTTCTTCACGAGTGTCTCCTAGCAACATCATGTATAACTTATTGTGGACTTTCTCTAACTCATGAGTTCTTATTATACATCAACCTATCAATGTTACGTTCTCATCTTTTGTTTGGTTGATTGAATGCACTAAGCTTGACAATAATCATAGCCATAAACATTCGAGGGCCAACAAGTTCCTAGAATTGAGAAACAATGGTGCCTATTATTAACCAATACATGCATACATTGACATGTTATCTGAGAACTTACCTAAAGTGAGATAATAAACCCATTCATCAAGTGTTGACCAATAAATATCTCACATACTACTTCAATCATGTATTAACATATTCTATTTGTCCATTATTTTATGGATGATGTCAAAAGTCAAAAGCGATCAAACAATCGACAATCACTAATGATGGTCTTTAGGGAACCATGAATCTAATTATTTCACATAGAAGGTATGGTGCATCCTTCGTTAGTAATGGTGTTGTAGTTAATGCTATGGGTTATCTTTGAAAATCATGTAATGATGACTAGAATGACATTGCCCTCCCAACAAAGTGTCAACTCTAAAACAAAATCCATAGAAATGTTTTTTGGTTTGGGATAGGTGATGGTTGCAAAATCCCATGGAACAAGTGCATAGGATCCTTTGCTTGTCAACATATATTATATGATTGAATAAAGAGCTAATACATCAATGAAATTAGGCCACCATTATTTTCACCCAACAAGTCCAAGAATATTGACCACAAATTTCATCAATATACATCGGGAGGATCTAAGACTACAATTTTTTGTTTCCAAGAGAAACATGATATGCCCGACAAAACATCGAAGCTTGGAAGTATCGTTTGAAACATATAAACTCCAATAATGAAATAGTGGTTTGATCCTATTCATTTTTAAGATGAAGTTAAATCAAGGCTAAAACCTCATTATGTAATAATGGATATGAAGGGAGAGATGCTTGAATATACGCAAACAAAGAAGCATCATGATGTGCCTCAAACATGATGGCTCCCAAAGGTTGAACTAATAGGCGTATAGAACCACATCCACATCCTATGGTTACTACTCAAATGTTGGATCACTTGATGCGAGCTCAATATGTGAGTTCCACATGACAAAGCATTTGATTTTACCTATAGAAGAACAAGGAAAACGTGTGGACATCAAATCAACATGAGAAACCGTTGAAGTATGCCCTTAATCTTACCTCTGGCTAGGAAATCTTAACATATGCCAAGAACTCCAGTTTTCAATTATCACTATAAATCTTGACTTTATGAGGAGTTCCTTGCATAACATATACCAGTTCTCTAAAGGATTAAGTGTACCCAAAAGTTCCTTCCATGAATTCAATAATTAATTTTTGCAACCCGAAGCTTCTAAAATTGATAGGTGAATGGATATCATTTATGGTCAACCCTATCAAATGATAACATATTTCCCAAAGCAAAATCAAAACATCTACTTTGAATATAGCATATTGATGGAAAAGATTTTGGATGGGCAAGAATTGGCGCCATAGTGAAAGCATGCTTCAAGACAATGGTTCTAGTTTCTATTACACACATTCAAATGGTACACCTTTGTGATCATTCTATTGATGGCGACATAGAATCCGTCCTTAGAAAGTCATAAAGAATTTATGAAGAGCATTTCACATCTTCCTTATGTTCGTCTCATGTAATAATGAAGAAAGCTAAAATTCCTCTACTTATGATGTATACCTTTAAGAGCTTTATTTATACACCTGCTATTACACCAACTTCATTCCATTAGAAATTTGATTCACATCTAATTTGTTTCTAGTGCCTCTAGCATTGTATCAAACTATTGTTTTCCATAATCAAAGAGAACTTAGTATAGGGCTAGAGTGTCTAATTTGCAATCTCTATATATTAGTCACGTGGTCACAAATCTACCAAAATTATGTTGTTGAAATTTTACGGTAGAAAAAGTACTTATTATTTGTATTTTTGTGAATGTAAACGTGCGGAAGCATTAGACAGAACTGGCTCAGCCGGATAGCAACAGAGAATAAGATGAAGGTTTAATGCAGAAGCTTAGTATACAAAGAGTATAAGTGGGAGAGACAGAGAGAGCAGAACGTAAGTGTAGATTCAAAAAATGAAAATACTCTGTAACTTTGTACATACAACGTGCTAAACAACACTATTTATACAAGTCCATAAAGGACTGACATAAGTACTAACAGGTACTTCAATATTCCTACGTGCGACTGACACTAACTACGAGACAATGATTACCTAGTAGTCTAGGCTACTATTAGGCTTCCAGTTCCCGCTCAAATCCGGCTCTCCGATCCGTCTCCCCGATCCGGATCCGGTTGAGCTTGCTCGCTCAACACTCCCCCTCAAGCTCAACTTGAGGTTGGATCGTGGTGTTAGTGTCCACGGCAACCGGTTCTTCTACCGGCTCCTTCTGGCGTTGCTCCTCCTTGCTTGCGCTCCTCGTCCGGTTCGGTCTTGTTTGCCACGACCCTTTTGGTTCTGTGCACCTCGACCTCCTCGGTTGGCTTGTCTGCTCAACATGCCCATTTAAGCTCCCTCGGTGCTGCGACTCCAACGCTTGTCAACCCATCAGTTCCTTCCAGTTGGCGTCAACTTCCGCTTCGTCTCTGTTCGTTTGGCCTTTAGTTGATCCGACTTCTCCGAATCTTGAACCGAATCGGTTTCCTTCGATTCATTCCAGCTCTTGTTCGAATTGGTGTTCTCCAACTCGTCTTCCGGTTTCAGGCCCTTCACCATATCAGACCATGTCCGAGTCTTGGCCTTCTCCTTCCGGTCGGCTCTATCCTTCTTGACTCTGTCGCCGTTGCCGCTCGTTCCGACTTGTTTGGATGTGCCAACTTCCTTCGCCGACTCAGCTTCCTTTTTCCCTTTGTCTCCCCCTTTGTTGGTTCTTTCTTCCTCTCCGGCTCCTTGTTCGGTGCCATCCGTTCCCTTTCCTTTTCTCCCCCTCAAGTGCGGCACATCGAGAAGTTGAATACCAAGCATCTCCAAAAAATGTTGCAACTTGTCCGATCCTAGCGGCTTGGTGAAGATGTCGGCAACCTGCCGATCCGTGTGAACATACTGAAGTTCAACTTCACCGCTCTGGACCCGCTCGCGAACAAAGTGATAATGCACTTCTATGTACTTTGTCCGAGCATGGAATACATGGTTCTTGGCGAGTTGAATGTTGCTCATGTTGTCACAGTAGATCAGGATCGGGGTCGGTACCTTGATCCAGAGGTCACGCAACAGTTGCCGAAGCCAGATGGCTTCACAGGTGGCATTGGTAGCGCCCTGATACTCAGCCTCAATGGCCGATAGAGCCACTTTTGGCTGCTCCACGCAACAAACGCTCTACCTAGAGAAAACATGTAACCGGAGGTGAATCAACGATCCAATGCATCACCTGCCCAGTCGGCATTTGTGTATCCGACTAGCTCTTTAGTTATACCATGCCGGTATAATAGTCCCCGGTCCTTCGTGCCGCTCACATACCGGAGTATCCGGTGTGCGCACTGAAGGTGCTCGACGGTCGGCTTCTGCATGAACTGGCTGATCACTCCGATTGGGTAACTGATGTCGGGTCGAGTGATTGTCAGGTATATTAGGCTTCCAACAATTTGTCGGAACCGTTTCTCATCGCAGGCTGGTCCAGAGTTGGGACGAAGCTTCTGGTTCCGGTCCAGGGGTGTGGAGATAGGTCGGCATTCCGTCATGCCGAACTTGTACAACATATTCAACACATAGTGTCGTTGTGAGAGCAATATGTTGTCGGGGGTTCGGATCACCTCGATCCCAAGAAAATAATGAAGGTCCCCCAGGTCCTTCATTTCAAATGCGTCCGACAGCTGGGACTTTACTCGGCCGATTTCATTGAGTCTGGGTCCGGTGATGAATAAATCATCAATATAAAGTAGGATGCAAACCAGACCGTCCAAACCTTGCCGGATGAACAACGATGAGTCGGATTTAGAGGTCACAAACCCCATCTTACGCAACCGGTGCGTAATCTTCACATTCCAAGCTTGGAGGGCTTGTTTCAAACCATAAAGTGACTTCTTAAGCAGGCACATCGTTGACTTGTTCATCTCTGACTGAAAACCAGGAGGTTGGATCATATAGACCCGTTCTTCAAGGTCACCTTGAAGAAACACATTTTTCACATCAATCTGGTGAAGATGCCACCCCCTTGCCGCTGTCATGATAACACTCACATCATGCATCGAAAGGATCATGACACTCACATTATGCCTCGAAAGGATTTGAACGCACGACCTTGTTGTACACATGGCAAATCCTTAGCCATTGTATTAATATTCTTGTATGGATAGTTTTTAGAATATGAAATCTAATATCATAGGAATATTCTATATTACTCTACATTCTAGAATGACCTAAAATATTCTAGAGTGTTCTATACACTAGAACCTTCTAGAATACTCTAGAGATCTTCTAGATTACTCTACATTCTAGGATAACCTAGAATATTCTAGAGTGTTCTCTATTACTTATAATTTGGGATCTACCACTCATCCCAAACCTAAATTGGTTCAACGCCATTTTTTAGTACTCTGTTGCCTACTCTTTGTAATCCATTTACTCTTCAATATAATAATTCATTTTCAATTATCTCTCTCTCTTCTTTCTCTCTCTCTCTCTCTCTCTCTCTCTCTCTCTCTCTCTCTCTCTCTCTCTGTCTTGACAGTTTGAACCAATTTCTCTTTCATTTCTTCGTCTTCCACAAACCCTAACAAGTTCTCTTCTTTTTTCTCCTCTCCCCTCATATGCTATGGAGTCCGTGAACAAACAAGAATACATGTGTGTTCTTTCTGAGCTCTACATGCTCAGGAATAAATTTGTGGCATTAGAGCATGAGAATTAAAGGCTACTTGGAGGCCTACAACAAGTGAGCACCGAAAAAGCTCAACAGTATGAAGGGTTATCACAACGGGTTCATCAACTCGAGGCGATTATATTGTCATTACGAGAACAAGTGTCGGGGGCTCAGAACTCCCTAGAGAGCCAAAGATCAGCCTCCTTGCCAAGTTTGATGCTATGAGGTCTTTATTTCGAGGCTTTTTGAATCAAGTTCGTTTGGTTATTCACCTACATCCCAATCGGTATCCAACTGATGCTGCTCGTGTGGGATTAGTGGGAATTTTTCTATGCGGTACAACGTTAGCATGGTTCGCACCACTTCTTGAGAAGAAATCACCATTGCTGGAGGATTTTGAGGCATTTGTTAAAGAGTTTCAAGCTAGTTTCGGAGATACCGACAACACTAGGACAACGATAACCAAGATTCGAAGGCTCTGACAAGGAGATCGTCCCCCGTCGGCTTACGTAGTTGATTTCCGTCTCTTGGCATGCGATATCCCTTGGGATGAGGAGGCCTTAATGGATCAATTCCGTCAAGGTTTGTGAAATGATGTCAAAGATCTTCTTCTTACTTTCCCTGAAGATCCGAAGTCGCTTACAAGTCGAGCCATGCGATGTGATAATCGCATATTTGAGCGACATTCTGAGCGCCAACAAATGTTACGCCGCCAACCTGAACAGACTTACACTTCTGTAGTCGCAACGCCTCCACAAGTCTCTAGACCCACTACAAGGGATGACCCAACTTCGATGGAAATAGAGTCCACACAACGACGTGGGTCGTTATTAGATGCTGGGAATCAACGACGTCGAGTGCATCGCCTCTGCCTGTATTGTGGCGGTCCAAGACATATAGCTGTAAATTGTCCACATAAACCTAGGCGTCAAGTATACCAAGTAAGTGCCCATGAAAACCCTACATCGAGTTCCACTGGTGTAACTACTAATAACATAAGTAAGCCTCATAGTCCATGCCATGAGAATAGATTCGATGTCTTGAGCCAATCAGAGGATGTGTTAAACGATTCAGTCCGGCCAAAATAGGAGCCATTTGGTTGGACCATCCTAGCTATGTAGAGTTAGTTCCTAGTCGTGGTTCCATTTCATCAAATCAAGTGAGTAGAGTTTTTTCAGCACAAGTCGAGCTTACCACATCTACATGTCATCGAGTCCTAGCCTCTGCCCTCCTAGATTATGGAGCCAACTCTTGTTTCATGAATCGTGAATTTGCCTTGTCACAAAACATCCTCTTGAATAAGCTTCCCACCCCAGTAGCCGTAGGAGCCATTGATGGACGTCCCATAGCATCAAGAGATATAGTCAAGGAGTCCGAGCCAATTAGGATAGTCCTTGGTGATTTGGCAAGCATAATCTCCTTCAACATTATTCGTAGTCTGAAACACCCAATAGTTCTAGGTCTCCCTTGGTTTGAACTCCATAACCCGAAGATTGATTGGATGAAAAGAACAATTGAGGAGACCCGGGAAAAAAGCACAAATCCCGCATTCCTCTCTCCTACATTTGATAATAGATCCCCGGAGTTATCGTCCATCTCTTTACGCCACTTGCAAAAGGAAGGGGGAAACGAGGCCATGTTCATCTTCGCAATAGTAGCAACTCCATCATCCACTTCACGTGAAGTGGACATTAAACTACCAGAGAAATACAAGGAGTTCTCAAATGTTTTGATAAGGTGAAGGCCAATACATTGCCGGAGCATCGGCCATACGACTGCCCTATTGACTTACAACTAGGGAAAGAACCTCCATGGGGTCCAATTTATAATCTCTCCCCTGTAGAGCTAGAGACTTTGTGGGAATATATTGATGAGAATCTAGCAAACGGATTCATTCGGCATTCTAGATCCCCTGTTGGTGCACCTATCTTCTTCGTTAAGAAGAAGAATGGGACTCTTCGGTTGGTCGTGGATTATCGAGGGCTAAACAAAGTGACTATCCGGAATAGATATGCTCTACCGTTAATCCCGAATCTTTTGGAACGTCTCAGTGGTGCAAAATATTTCACGAAGTTGGACCTTCGTGCAACATATAATCTAGTTCGGATTCGCCCGAGGGATGAATGGAAGACAACTTTTCACACTCGTTATGGACATTTTGAGTATACTGTGATGCCATTCGGTCTCACGAATGCACCTGCTATTTTCCAACATATGGCGCACGATATTTTTCGAGATTTTCTTGATATCTTCACTATAGTTTACCTAGATGATATTTTAATCTACTCAAAGACCCAAGAGGAACATGATGAACATGTTCGTCAGGTATTGCGTCAACTCCGAGAATATGGTCTCTATGCAAAATTAGAAAACTGTAGTTTCGGCCAGAATCAAGTGGAATTTTTGGGGTATGTTGTATCATCAGATGGTATTGCTATGAACCCCATGAAGGTACAAGCAATTTTAGAGTGGCAAACGCCCCTTTCAATGCGTGATGTGCAATGTTTTCTCGGGTTTGCAAATTTTTATCAAAAATTTATTAAAGATTATTCCAAGGTGGTGCTTCTGCTTACTCAACTCACACATAAAAATCAGCCATTTATATGGAGTTCAGATGTAGTTGAGGCATTCGAAAGCTTAAAACGAGCATTTACAACGGAACCTATCTTAGCATATGTCAACCCAACAAAACGCTTCATCCTCGAAGCCGATGCATCCGATTTCCCACTAGGGAGTGTCCTCTTGCAGATTGGAGATGATGGACAACTACACCCTGTTGCCTTTCATTCACAAAAGTTTGAAGCTGCAGAGATCAACTACGAGATCCATGACAAAGAGCCTCTTGCAATTAACAATCGGCAACGGTTCGGTTTGAATCGGTTTAGGGTTTAGGGTTTTTTACTTTTTATTTTATTTTAAAAAAATTGTAAAAAATTTAAAAAAAAATTAAAAAACTATAAAAATTGTTTTTAAAGAATCATTTCATTTTTAGACCTTATTCTCACATTTTAGGAACATCTTAAAAAATTTAAAAATTTAAAAAAATGAAATATTATAAATTTTAAAAAATTAAAAATTAAAAATTAAACCTATATTGAAAACCGAAACCGAACCATGAAACTACGGTTTAACAGTTCGGTTTAACAATTTCGTGGTTTGGTTTGGTTTGGTTCAGGTTTCAAAAATTTTAAATGGTTCGGTTCCAAACCGGTTTGGTTTGGACCCTCTCAAACCGAACCGAACCATTGCCGATTGTTACTTGCAATTGTGGTTTCGTTTCAACAATGGCGTCATTTTCTAGAAGGTTCTTCTCAGCAGATCGTTGCCTACAATGATCATAAGAACCTGACTTATTTCCAAAATGCTCGAGTCTTGAGTCGGCGACAAGCCCAGTGGGCGCAATTTTTGACTCACTTCGACTTTATCATCATATATCGCCCTAGGATGCAGCAAGGCAAAGTAGATGCTCTTTCTCGGCGCTCTTATATGGAACTTTGTCCAAGGGAACCTGCATTTGAGCATCAAAAACAAATCCTTTTGGGTCCTAATCGCTTACGATTAATGGTAGTTAATGCCATAACAACTCTTGAAGATTCCACTCTTCTTGATTCCATTCAAGATCATATGGCCACTGATGATTTCACCAATGATGTTTTGGATCATATCGTCCCGGATCGTGCTTCTTCCTCACGGTCGAAAAATCCTCGTAATGACTATCATCAGTTCTATTGGCATGGTGGTTTTCTGTTTCGACAAAACCTATTGTATGTTCTTGATGGTCCCCCACGACTACAAGTTTTACAACATTGCCATGACTCACCAATGGCTGGTCATTATGGAGTTCGCAAGACTCTAGAATTAATTTCTTAACGCTATTGGTGGCATCGCCTTCGTCATTTTGTTGAGGAGTATGTTCGCAATTGTGATATATGTTGTCGATCAAAGAGTCCTCGTCATCGATCCTATGGCTTACTACAACCACTTCCCATTCCAGAAAATCCATGGAAGTCTATATCCTTGGATTTCATTACTGATCTCCCAGTTTCAAAAGGTTTTGATGCAATTCTCACAATGGTTGATCGATTTACCAAATGACACATTTCTTGCCATGTATGAAGTCAATTACTAGTCGAGAGGTGGCCGATCTCATTATGGGGGAGGTATTTAAGCATCATGGTCTGCCGGATGATATTATTAGTGATCGTGGTCCACAATTCATCTCAATGTTTTGGAAGCACATGTTCAAATTTCTCCACATTTCGGTTAAGCTTTCTTCGGCCTATCATCCCGAAACAAATGGCCAAACTGAGCGTACCAACCAGACGTTGGAGCAATATCTTGGTTGTTTCATCAACTATCAACAAGATGATTGGGTTGATTTTTTGCACTTGGCAGAATTCGCTTACAACAACTCAACCCATTCTTCTACAAGATATTCCCCATTTTTCGCAAATACGGGTTGTCATCCTCGGTGGACGATGAATGCACATCCAGACGTTCCTACCAACCCTGCAGCCGACGATCGTCTTAGTCGCCTCCAAGAAATTCACGCTACTATTCTCCACAATTTTCACGATGCTCAAGTTACACACAAGAGGCTTGCCGATCGTCATCATCTAGACTCCTCAAAAAAGTTCCGCGTTGGGGATCATGTATGGCTTCTCCAACACAACATCAAGACCACTCGACCTTGCAGTGAATTGGATTACCAACGTTTTGGCCCTTACATGATCACTGGTAAGATAAGTGATGTTGCATTTTGTCTTGGCTTCCCTCCACACATGCATCTCTCATCCGGTGTTTCATGTATCCCTTTTTGAACCTTATACTACAAGTTCAATTGCGGGCTATCTTATGACACCCCCACCACTTGTCGAGTTCTTGGATGGACCCGAATTTGAAGTTGCTGCCATTCTCGAATCTAAAATCGTGTGCAACAAGTTGTATTACTTAGTGGATTATCAATCGCGGGCTATCTTATGACACCCCCACCACTTGTCGAGTTCTTGGATGGACCTGAATTTGAAGTTGCTGCCATTCTCAAATCTAAAATCGTGTGCAACAAGTTGTATTACTTAGTGGATTGCCAATTGCGGGCTATCTTATGACATCCCCACCACTTGTCGAGTTCTTGGATGGACCCGAATTTGAAGTTGCTGCCATTCTCAAATCTAAAATTGTGTGCAACAAGTTGTATTACTTAGTGGATTGGCTAGGCTATACCCCCAATGATCGAACTTGGGAACCTGCTGCAAATCTTTCCAATGTTGCGGAATTCGTCACTGCATTTCATCACCAATATCCTCGTAAACCAGGTCCTAATACAAACCCTACGACCCGTGAGACGTGTCTTCGAAGAAGGGGGATAGTGTCATGATAACACTAACATCATGCATCGAAAGGATTTGAACCCATGACCTTGTTGTACACATGTCAAATCCTTAGCCATTGTATTAATATTCTTGTATGTATAGTTTTTAGAATATGAAATCTAATATCATAGGAATATTCTATATTACTCTACATTCTAGAATGACCTAGAATATTCTAGAGTGTTCTATACACTAGAACCTTCTAGAATACTCTATAGATCTTCTAGATTACTCTACATTCTAGGATAACCTAGAATATTCTAGAGTGTTCTCTATTACTTATAAATTGGGATCTACCACTCATCCCAAACCTAAATTGGTTTAATGCCATTTTGTAGTACTCTGTTGCCTACTCTTTGTAATCCATTTACTCTTCAATATAATAATTCATTTTCAATTATCTCTCTATCTTCTTTCTCTTTCTCTCTCTCTCTCTCTCTTGACAGCCGCAACAACCGCGAGTACCACACGAGCCGTCGTCATCTTCGCTATTGGAGCGAAGGTCCCGTCATAGTCGATTCTGTGGGTCTGTGCGTATCCCTTCGCCACTAACCGAGCCTTGTACCGGTTAACCGAACCATCTACATTGTACTTTACCTTGTACACCCATTTGCAACCGATCGGTTTACAGTGTCGGGGAGGGTCAACGAGGTCCCATGTGTCGTTGGCATCGAGTGCCCTCATTTCTTCTTCCATAGCGGCACGCCAATTTGCATCCTTTGCCGCTTCTGCGTAGCTCTCCGGCTCACACACTTCCGCCACTTTGGTCATGTACGCATAGTGATGCGCCATGTACTCATTGTACCCGTACCGCTTAACGAGGTTCTTCTGGCGGGAAGACCCGGCGTAATTTATCATCACCCGGTTTGGGGCCCTTCTTCTATTGGAGGATGGGACTACCAAAATCAAGTGCATGTAAACATGGGTAATAATGAGGTAGGTTATCAACCACTACATTAACACATAGCGTCAATGGCTTGGGGAAGACCAAATGATGGAATATTTGGTTACAAGAATGGGAACATCAACAACAATGGAATCGGACCTAAGTACTTTAGATCAACAAAATGGTCGTCTCCCCAATGTTAGAAAAATTGACGAAAAGAATAAACGCTCTCCAATTCATCTACTTGGAACGAATGAAATATTCAAGTAAGCACAACTACAATCTATAAAGCATTGTAAACATCACAATAAAGATTATATATTTTAAAAAAAATCTCACGGGATGTAAATAAGGATAAATTAATTAGGCGTACTTAAGTCCATGCTTAGGGATGGCCACATGGGAAAACCCAATCTAAGGGCACCTCATTAGGAGGTGAGAGAGGAATAAAAGAAATGAATAAAAATCTCATTGTAAGCTTCTCTAGTAATTCAATTGCCATTCTTTATCTAGTAATATTGTTCTTATGGTTGCAACACTATATAAAGGGCATCTCAAGAAATGCCTATTAGGTTGTCTGGTCATAAAATTTTATAACATTGTTCATGTGGTTATTGTAATTTGTATCTCCTCCTTGTATAACGGTAGAGGTCAAATATTTTTTTAGCATATGGTATGCTCCTTACCCTAATTGTTCTAAACAATTAATGAAGTAGATGGTAGTTCTCGCACTATGGAATAGAGATGTTATATATGTATTTGTGTCTTATAATAATTAACTCAAGTCTGCCAAAAACAAGAATGTATATTTACGCTTATAAGCCAATTTCAACATGGAACAATAGCTACTAGTATTTGATGAGAATCTAGGGCGGTGTCTGTTGGGAGAGTTGACACACCATGTAAAAGCAAATGTGGACCCCATAAGTGAATAATTTCCGATTCCATATCTATCCAAAAGTAGCATACAATATGTCCAAGTTAGGGAGCTAGTTGGATGTCCAAAATCCATACCCTTCAATATGCCTACATTGGTTGAATTTAGGTGTTTGGCCAAGTAATTCATGTTCATCGAGTCAAATGGTAACACATGCTCTTATGCATCAATTCCGTCACAAAACTTATGGTGAGGATATGTCATATCATTCATTTGAATGGAGGGTATTGGGTTGAGGTGTTGGGCTAAGTAATTCATGTTCCTCTACATCAATTCCTTCATTGAACGTGTGATAATGACGTGTCATATCATTCCTTTGAATGGAGGAGAGGGTGATGATGATACTAAGAAAGGCATGGTAAGTGTCATCATTATGGAAACTGACATTAGACTTTTGTAAGTCTATTTGAGTATCGTTGAGCTTTTCAAGTCTACAGTAGTTTAGTTGTCTTGGGGATCCAATGTTGGCTTCACTCTCTTTATCATGTGACCCAGTGTAGACACTATCCTCCAATGCTAGATATGTGTCCTGAAATTCTACAGAATGGAATTGCATTAAGTATTCTCATTCAAAAGCATTGGACAACAACTTCGTGAGCACTTCAGAAGAAAATTTGTTGAGCTTCCCTTCCAGCACCGAACTATGTAGCCCAAACATCCCTTTGCCTATGGTTGTTTTCTCCATTTGACACTTGTGTTCATCTAGGAAATCTATTATCCCATGCACCTGTCATAGTGTTGATCATCTAGTGAATGCGAAGTAGTCAGAAAATCATAATGTAAAATAATAGGAAACGTAAGCATACTTAACTAGATCAAATGTTTATTTTAGTATGATATGAACCATTGGACAAGTGGCCCATTGAATATAACATTAAAAGAAAAATGGTGTGGTAGCCACTCACCATGTAACATATTTATGTCATCCAAGTGTTAACATCTTATTGTTGACAAATTGTCCACCAAGTTATGTATACTAGTGTAATATAATTCCGTTGCTTCGTATTCTCTATCTACTTGATTCTTAGAGTAAGATGTGATGTTTGGGTATATGATGCCAACATATTAGTATTTGTAAACAAAATGATAACCATAGTGGTGATTTTTCTTAATGTTCGCGACAATGAGGATGGAAGTTTGAAATGATAGGTTTGGAGCTTATCCAATTTTGCCTCAACATTTTGCAAGTTCAGAAAAAGACAACATATTCATTGTTCATTAATTATATAAACGAGACTAGCAAAGCATTTGGATGATCATTGCATGATTATGTTTCTTCTATGACAATAACATGAATCTTTCAACATGGGATGTATCACCTCTAGTTGATGGCATGATTGAACTCGTGGAACACCAAATGCAACATCATACTTGCTAGTCTAAGTAGATTCTCAAATAAATCTAGAGGAAATCTTAGAAAATGGGATAAGTAATATTAATGTAGTATCTTTCTTGGATCAAAATGGGACACATGTAGACACAAGCTTGATATATAAATTGGAATATTCCCACAACTATGTAAAGGGAGGTTGTAGGATATAATATCTTGGATTGGGTAGAAAATTATGTCCCTTAAAAAATACTTTTTGGATGGTACCATTTTTACATCCAAGAGGGTTCGCTTGGATTGACAAGAAGCAACTATATTGTGGTAGAATCCTGATGGAATACATGGTTTCCTCGTATGTGATGATCATGAGCTTTTGCTTTACATACCTTGAGTTGCACGAAAACTTATAAACATTGAGTTTGCCTATAATAAAGTATGCAGTAGAAGGGTTGATGGTCCACAATTTAGCTTTCGAATTGTATATTGAAATTGCAAGTCTAGCGTTTCTGGAAACCAAATATACAAAAGTCTATTTTGGAGCTTATGATTCAAAATACATGCTTGTGTCCAATTTCAACATGTCAAAGGGACATCCAAGGCCAAGGGGGCACCGCCATGTTTGGAGGCATGAAAATCCTTTTATGTAATATACACATACTAATCAATAATGTCTTATTTTGACACATGCCATTGTCATATCGATAAGAAAATGAGTATCCATGCTGATGACATTTTCAGCTTAGAGAGGTATAATTTATGAATGTAATTATCTAATTGTTGGACTTAACCTTGAAAATGGTATATGCTTGTGTAAAGATAATGCTTCTATATGAAATGTTGGATACGGATGAAGGAAAAGATTTGAATAATCATTGGATGTACATTATGAGAGCAATATTCAAAGTTTCTAGAAAATGGGTTTATGTGTAAAAGAATAATAATAATAAGGTTGAATAACCTATGGTGATGGGTGTAGCCACATGACATAGTTCACAGTATTGTTGGTTCCAACTATTCTATTTGTCAACTTTCTCTCTTATGTGCCAACTTACTTCACTAGAGGAAACACTTGGCAGAGTGTTACATCGCATTTTTAATATGCTCCATCATCATCCTGCTCTAAAGCATAATAACCCCCCTGATCCCTAATAATAAATGAATAAATATCAACCATCATGAATTATTCTACGTAACTTTTGTAAGGTTGCCTTTTTTTTCATGCGAGAGGATAGACGCATGGATCTGGCAAAGAAGGATAGCATCAATTTAATTAATGCTCTCTTATCATCTGAATCGAAAGTATAACCCCCTCTACTAATAATATAAATAATATCACCCATAATGAACTCTTTTGAAGGTTGCCTATTTCGTTTTCTTGGGACAAATACCATTATTGCTCAATCATGATTCCAAGACTAACAAAACCAAATTCCTTGCTACATTGCGTGGATTACTTGAATACAATTAACCATAACCTCTCCATATCTCTTTATCACAAAAAATGCTGAGAATGGGTTGATTTAAACTTTCTTGTGTTGATAATAGTCGCAATTTCATCTCCCCCGTCAAATCATGCCTTTATGAAGATACAAACATACATGACTCAAGTTCTTGAGGATTCACATAAGGGTCTAGGTTATGGATACATTATCCTTGCTTATACGAGAGGATATAACTTTCTTTGGGGAAATATTTTCTAGTGGCTTCACTATGTGTGTTATTTGTATGATTGTTTTCTCTACAAAAGGAAAAGCAAAAAATAGGCTAGAAAGGTTAAAACAAAAATTGCGGTCCAACTCTACTATTTAATTCAAATCATAGTATTGCAAAGTTAAAAAGACATTTCCAAATTTAAAGAGAATAGTCCTAAGGTTGTCATTTAGGCAAATAAAGCTCAGCCAATAAAAGTCCATGTCACCACACCCTACATACAGAATAGAATCACTTGTAATGCCCTATTGGTCCAATAGGTCATGCTTTTGTCCCCAAGGAACAATAATCTATCCATGTGAGAGGTTGTTATATTGCTTTTACAACTTTCATTTAGGGCATGCAAGTTCTTTATTTTAACTTTGTGATAACTAATATGATCGAATGGCCTACTTTGCAAAAATACAATACATTCTCAAGCACAAACATCACAAATTGAAAACCACATGGTTGTGCACACACATCAAGCTAGAGACTTACATGTTGGTTTAGCTTGGAACTTACGTGTTCATATGCCTATATATGGCATGTGTTTGGTGTGGAGTCCTATGGTAAACTTGTGTATGAATGTGGTAGAAGCATGTGTGTACTATGTAGTGTGCACATTGTGATAAGTGCCCATTCATTCATGTGTTTAACCACTCAATTTTTTGGGTTACTTAATACTAACATAGTGGTTTTAGGGTTTGTATCACATACATTTTAGGTTCTATACGTGGCTCTCCACCAAGCTCTCTTTGTCTTTGTCTTTGTCACTCTCCGTTAAGAGGTAGGCTTGGAACATAGTACACAAATGCCAAGGATGATGAATGAGAATAAGCCATTTTTATTGCAGCCATTAATATATATTAACTTACCTTAGATCCCATCATAAAAAGCCTTTTTACGTGCTCTCAACATATGTACAAACAAAAAGCCTATAAAATTTGTGCTCGGCTTTCCTCATTAGAGTTTGAGAAATTACAAGAGGACACTTAAAAGAGAAGCTAAGTGAACTTAAAGATAAGGTTGTTTACATGTAAACATTAAAAAGGAGACAAATTCCATTGTAAATCAATACAACCGAAGTTGAGGTCATTGAAGCCGAGGAAGAAATGAGCTATATATGAATGTAGAGATGATCTCAAATATTTGGAAGGAAGAAACTAAGGAGAGATTGTTACATATGTTCGAATAGGTGGAATAACGAAAGTTTGAAATAGAAAGAAGATACCATAAAAGAAGAAAAAGAACAATACCTCATGAACTCAAAGATTATGACAATGACACTTCATAAGATTCTTCATCTCACTGATCTAGATCACACGTGCTCTATCGACCACAAGAGAAGCATGTCACTCTCGATAATGAAACCAAAATGAGTTCTTTGACAAGATAAATTGCTAAAGGGTACTAAGCTTTTGATGACGTATGAGCTCACATCCTTACAAGTTGAGAACAAAATTTCTAAACTTAGCAAGGTTCATACATTGGATAAGGTAGAAAGTGGGTCGTGTAACACAAGGAAGAAGGGGATAGTAGAAGATTTAGATAAGCCTAACCTTGCTAAATAGTAACTACATATATAGGAACTTTGCTTTATTTGGAACCCCAACATGATTCATATATGCATCAAATTACACTTATCATCTTTACAATCTTAGTTTATATGGGAACTTAAGCATTTGGAGTTTAAAAATTTCATGTGTAAAGTGCACTCCTTGAAGGATCGTATCAGACTTTTGATCCATGCAACCATTCTTCTCTCTCTCTCTCTCTCTCTCTCTCTCTCTCTCTCTCTCAACTACACTTATCATCTTTACAATCTTAGTTTAAATGGGAACTTTAGCATTTGGAGTTTAAAATTTTCATGTGTAAAGTGCACTCCTTGAAGGATCATATCGACGTTTGATCCTTGCAACCATTCCTCTCTCTCTCTCTCTCTCTCTCTCTCTCTCTCTCTCTCTCGTTTATGGTCCTACTTCCCTATTGGGATTATCGTTCCATTGAGATCATGGACATAAAGAGTGTCATCGAGGGGTACATGGGGTGCGAGGAGGATCGTAGAGTACTTGCTTAAGCTTTGAGAAATGACCCTCAATGGAAAAAACATGTAAAATAAAAGAAAGACATTCTCTAGCGCGCTACAACGTGCACAACTAGAACAAATCCTTGGATATAAAGGGTTCACTTATCAAATCTCCACACACAGAGTGGCAATGTTTCGATTCGATTCCAATCGGTCATTATTCTACGTTGTCGGACATGGCTTGCAAGTGACAATAGAAATTGTCCGTGGCCACGACTTGACCCAAGGATTGTAAAAGCTTAAAGATGGCATTGTTGGAATCGAACCCACGACCTATGCATACATACATATTTGAAAGGAAGCCCCCCAAAATCGACTCCTAGAGAGAGAGAGAGAGAGAGAGAGAGAGAGAGAGAGAGGCTACTATGAAGTGCTAGCAGCAGCTTATCTTGGAAAAGGGCTCTTGCTTTCTCTGTCTCTGTCGGTCTCGGTCTCTCTGTCTCTGTCTCTGTATACGTGTCTCTGTCTCTGTCTCTCTCTTTTTCTTGCAAGTGGCTCTGCTTCTCTTTTTTCAGGTCTTCTGCGCGAACAGAAGCAGGAGGAGGAGAAAGAGGAGAAGCTGCGGCTGCTGATTAGGGATCTAATCTTGATGTATCTCAGGATCCTTTCATCTTATAACTGTTTGGAAGTCCCGAGTTAGGTGTCATTCACAGGGCCGTCGTCTGTTTCCTTCTTAATTCTACTTCTGTCTTCCACAGCAGTTAGGGATAGGGTTTCGGCTGTCCATGAAGGTGATTTCTGCTTGCTAAGTTTAGGGTTGATCCAAGTGGGTGGATCAAAGGGGAGTCGGGGCCACCAACGCCTCTATGCTAGAACAATAAGCTTAGATATATGTATCCGTGAAACTGATGATTTCTGCATAATTAGGGTTAGGTTGATTAGTGGTTTCCATGGTTGTGTCCATGACCTTAGAATTTGGCGTTCGGCAGGTTGATTCATAAATCTGTCTGGCAATCGTAATAAACAGCAGTCAAATGGTGGAATTCCGTCCGTCTCTGCAATTGGCTAAACTTAGAGTTCTGGTCGGGAAAATCCGCTGCCACCACAGTGGTGGGGGAGGCAGCGATGGCAGCAACAGCAATGAAACCAACACGAATACAACGGCAAGTCGCATAGATGTGATTGAGCATGGGCATCGACGGCATGAGGATTATGTAGGTGTAAATGACAGAGATAACGAGGATGACTGTGATATTGGTGATGATGGCGATGGCGATGATGATGACAGGTCTCCACTGCTGCCCGATCTTCATCAAGACCAGCGCCTGAATCAGGCAGAAGATCTGAGTTCAAGCAGCAGTAACAGCAGCAGCAGCAGCAGCAGCGCAAGTTGCAAGAGTGCATTGCAGACAATGAATAATCAACAGATCCTCATCCAACAACAGTATCTGAAGGAGGAATCAGAGTTTGTGGCGGCAGAAATCTCAGAGGCAGAATTTTCGGATGCAGATCCAATTTCCCCTTCTCCTTCCTCCACCTCTTCCTCCACGCCATCGCTTCTAGCATCTACTGCATCCTCGTCTACTTACAACAACAATTCATCGCTACCCGCGGCACTGGCACTGGTTACGCAGGGAGAAGTGCAGGAAGATCATCCACACGGTCATGTGCTCATCACCATGGGGTCAGGGCCATCTCTATTAATGAATTCAGCACCCTGTTGCATTACTAATCCTCCAACCCTAAATACGCACAGTGAACCATATCTGTCTTCTTCTTCTTCATGGTGGTGGTGGTGCAGTTGTACGCTGCTCCTTCGCCTACTATCAAACACTCATTTCTACTTGAGGATGTATTGCTCTTCTGTGCTTCTGCTATGCGGCATAACCGCTTCGCTCCTCCTGCTCCCCCTCCTCCTGCCTCCATTGCCTCCACCGCCATCAGAGCTGATGCTCCTCCCTGTCGCCATTCTTCTGCTCCTCCTCTGTGTGGCATTCTCCCCCAGGAACTCTGACCATCACCTGATGAATATCTCCTCCGCCGCACCTCCTCCAGCTAGTGCCGCTGCAGCAGCTGCAGCAGCAGCAGGTAACCTAACATACAATTCTAGCTGTGCAGGCGCCATATCCATTGTTCATTCATCTCCTCCATAACTGATTCTATACTCTGTTTTCATATACAATTCTTGAGTACTAAAGCTGCCATGGCCATGCTCTCTACTCTATAAACCAAGAGGAAACTTCAAAAACATAGACTTACAAGACTTTATATAAAATAAAAAGTAACCATTCTTGTAATACCTCATGGTTAGTGTAATGCATAAGAAGAGGGTGTGGGTGTCTCTATGTTTTCTTGGGTTGGGTAGGGCTAATCACTTTGATATAAACTTAGGGTTTGGTTTCACACTAGGCGATAGTCTTGAGGAAAATACGAGATAAGATGAA
The DNA here is from genome assembly GCF_043228905.1 of Azolla caroliniana. NCBI lineage: Eukaryota > Viridiplantae > Streptophyta > Polypodiopsida > Salviniales > Salviniaceae > Azolla > Azolla caroliniana. The sequence continues at coordinate 20,560 of NW_028230516.1, read as the reverse complement.
GACCATTTAAGTATTAAAAGAAAACAAGCCTTCATCATGTACAGGTCCCGGGGGGCTTAAGCAATAAGCGCTCTTGTGTCCAAGGGCATAGTAGTTTGGATGTAGCAGAGCCTTCATTCATTTCGCACTAGGTAAAAAGCACAAGTGCTAGCTAGCAATGCGGTTATGTCTCCCTTGCTGCGTTGGTAATGTCATCCTGATATTGCGACAATGTCCCTGCATCTAACCCCCTGTAATGTTAGGGCATCACAGTCACGTTTTTTGGGGAGTTTTGTTGAAAGGAAGAAATTTGGAGTGTTCTTAGAGCATGGAGTGTAGTTGTAAATTCTTTGAGAGCATGAGAATCTATGGAAGTTGTGGTGTTTGAAATTAATAGTTATCAAAGGGTAATATGATAAACTTGAGTGTAGGATGATTTGGACCCAAGTGATCACCTTGATCAACTTGGAGTATCCAAATTCAGGTCTCGTTTTCTAGTCATTTATTTAGGTTTTGTATTCCTAACAATCCCTTGACCCCCAATAAGATTTGGTAATTCTACATTGCCTCCACTTCTTGAATATATACTAGACCTCATATTCTTGGATTAATAAACCTCTTCACGTATGTATTGTGGTATTGTGGCAACCATTGTATGCATCAACCAATGATTAGTTGAATATATAGACGATATATATGTTGGGCGTTTTATTCAATTTGTGAATCTCTCTTTAATCAATGTTTACATTATTTTTTTGATGAGTTGGGCATGAACTCTCCTCTTTCTTTGGAGAAAGATAAGCTCTACTACATGGCATCATTTTATTTTGCGTTTGTCGCCAATGGTGTGTTATTGGTCCTGTTCAAACATCACATAGTTTCAAGTAGTGTCGGATGCAGATTAATTACATTTATTTACAACCACTTTACCTTTTGTCATCACATGTGCATGTGGTTCAATTTACTTCTCACTAGCGACCAAGGAGGTTTCCAACGACTAAAGACTAGATTTGTGGCAATGTCATGGCAAGAAGAAGTTGCTGATATGAGGAAGGGGTTAGTTGATGCTTGAGTTCAATTAGTCGAATTTATGATAGTTGAACAATGAACCACTAACCAAAGACGAGGTTTGTGACAATTATGTTTCAGGCACATCAGAAGTGGCAAGAACTTGTTGCCTATTAGAGGCACGCCAATTTAATCTAGTCGGCCATCGAGGATAAGAACCCAATTAATATTACACTAAATATCCCTTTCTCATTTGCAAGAACTCTATGGATATCACAACGATATGACTCCACGAAATGAACACTCACCCTGTCCCTCATTCAAGTCACAAAATTGAGAGAACCCAAGCTTGATCCTCACCATGGTCTCCGCTTTATCCCCCAATCCTCATAATCAAGTGGTAGTGTGATGACAACATCATGCCACATTCCCACTATGCCCACATTAATCTCTTGCTCAACATGGGCTCAAATCTCTCCCATAATCCTCACAATACAAGTGGTAGCGGGCTCACTAACCACATGGCACATTCCCAAATTCATATATATTATCCACAATTTACCATAACACAACTAGCAATCTCATGTTGACAACATTCTAAGCCAACCATACATCATAGTCCCACTATTCCCACATTAATCTCTCTCTCAACACATTATAATAATTCAACTAGCAATCATCATGGTACAACATTCTAGACGGCTCAAGACAACTAGTAGCAACATTGATTCAACAACCCTCATATATATAGAGACGCCCACATACTATATTTAATGCATAGAGAATACAAAATTGCATATTGAACCGGACATAGAGGTGTTATTTGCAAAACTTGAGCAGTGATCAACCTTGGGGAATAGGTTAGTGTAAAACGAGATGAATGGGTGGGTCTTTGTGTTTGTAAGGGTTTGTTCATCATACACTTTCCCTGAAGAGGTGTTCTTCCATTTTCTATAATCCTATCATAGAAGTAGGAGAATTATATCCTATAGAAAAATTTGATTGGTTTCATAGGTCATGGTACTAACAAAGCAAGAGAATCAATGGAGGGTATATGTTGACTATAAGCTTCTTAATGTGGGTATAGGAAGGGACCATGGTTTCTTTTGCACTTATGGAAGAAATTACGGGTTGTGAAATGTATGTCTTCAAATGGGTACTTGGTCAAATTGAGTTTGTTGAGGAGGATCAATGAAAGACCTTCAAAACACAATGAGATGTTTGAATTCAGCTTTTCACCATACAAGTATTTAAACCCATATTTTGCAAAAAATTTAGAGTTTTCATTGATAATAACCATGCACGACAATCAATTCGATTCTGAGGAATGCAAAGACTAACTTAATCCCAATAGATGTCACATCGAGGAGGGCATTTTTTCTTTACTTTGAGTGTCAGGAGTCAGGATTTAGGTTGTGGAGCCATCCTATAGAGTTTATTGTATCTAGTTATGCCTCATGTAGAAACAAAATTCATGAAGATCATGGTTGTTTTTTTCATAAATTTTTACCTTTCATCCCGTATGCGCTACATGATGCTACCATATTATAAAGTAGATGCTCCATGTTTTCCAAGGGGTTTTAGAAGCCTTTGAAAAATGCTATTCCCAAACCTAAGATAGAACATACTTTTTCTTTTTAGTTGAATGGGCCTTTTACCATTTTTTGTTTGTATAGGTGTAGATTGTAGGTGAGTTTGCTACCAAAGACCCCAAGTGAGTACTTATTTGCAATGAAGATATAAGTTTGTTCATGCAAAAACTACACATGGATGCAATGCTAACACTTTTTTATGCCTTTGAATAATTTAGAAAAATGAAGTTTATATGGTTTTTCATGGCATGGGGGACATTGGCAATGCTAGAAGAGCAATCTTCATCAACAATGCAGAGATATCAAGCAAGTTTTGAAATTATTTCACCAATTACAAGTCAAGCATTTCTTAAGACAAGAAAACCAAGAATCAAATGTTCCACTTGAAGAGCAATCAAAGAAGATGTAGACAATGAAAGAGGAATATATGAAAGGATTGCAACAATGTATTATTGGATGTGCTTCAAAAGAGCAAGGAATTTTGTAAATAATGTTGTTTTATCTTGATTGGTAAATAGTTCGCTCACAATCAAGAAAGAAGTAGGAAGAGAGAAGCCTTGTCCCAAGCAAGCAAGTAGAAGACTAATGTCTCAAAATGATATGCATGGACTTTCTACGATCTTGCGATTGTGGCAAAGGAAGACCATTTTGACCCAAGCATTCACCTCATTCAATTTGGATAATATGATATTAAATATTGCGCTTTCATAATCTTTGGAGGTTTTTGATTAGTAGTAGGAATCACTCAAATCTTTTTAGAGATTATAATCTTACTCCACCTCATCTTAGGGAAATTATAAATCTCATAACTTGTATGCATTGCGGCGACAATTGTGTATGCATCAACTCTTGAGTATATTTGTTTTGGGAAAATCAAGCCAAAACCCTTTTGCAATATGAAAGTATCTAGACCTGAAATACAAACACATCATTGCACAATGAAATTGATCCTTGAAAAGTGGCCCTTTTAGTTGAAGGTTCTGGCCTTAAAAGATAGAAGAGATACATATGTTTTTTTCCACGATGTTTAATTCTTGCCACCTTATGACAAAGTTTTGCAACTCTCCTGCAAGTATGCTCAAAGATTTTATTTTACCCTTAATTAAAATTCATTGAAAGTGGGAACTACTCATAATAAATTCCCCACATTCAACTCCATGTAGCATGCCTATACCTAGCACATGTATGCGTACTTGATTGAAAATAAAGGTGGGAACTATCGTCCAAAGTTTATGATAATTTCGATTGTGTACTTGATTGAAAATAAAGGTGGGAACTATCATCCTAAGTTTATGATAATTTCGATTGTGTACTTGATTGAAAATAAAGGTGGGAACTATCATCCTAAGTTTATGATAATTTTGATTTGACTCTTTTATGCTTTACTAAATCTTGTAGCATTGTTCCATAAATATTAGTTCTATAATATGTTAAAACTTTCTGCAAGTGGTTAATTGATTACATTGTTAATATCTACAAAATAACATCTTATCTTAATGCTTCATGAAACATACCCTCATGTATTTGTAGACCACACTAGGATTAACACCTTATTCATTTCTAGTTACAATGGCCCCTACAACTTCAAGGTCAACCATGATAACATACATTTCAAGATGGCAACTAGGAATATGTCAAAATTATGCAACCTCTCCATTTATTGGAAAAAGAATATTTTGAATTAAAAATCTAAATCCTAGTGAGTGTTACACAAATTAAGTATATAAAGTAACATTGTCTATGTCAACCATACTTTTATTCATAAAAGCGCAGTCAAATATATTATTCCTGATGTTTTCACCAATAGTCATGTTTTGTTGGGCAAATTGTTGGATGGCCGCCATATTTATCACATGTTTTAGGCTAGTTTCCATGAAAAGTTGGATGTCTCTCTTCAAGGTTACGATCGCATGAAAGCATGAACTTTAAGGCTTGGCCATTAAATACATGGCAATTGAATTATAAGCCACCACTGTAAAAGGCATACTGTGAGTAGAAGGTGAAGTTAATACGATGGATTCAAACGCATTCAATCTCTTGTGTTGAAAATAATTCAACCTCATTACAATACTACTATCCGTAGTTAATAATGGCAATATCCTGCCATAATGGTCGAATTTTCTTTCTTATAATCATTATATGATAGATTAGTAAACATTATGGGTGCGCCACTACGACATACAAACATTTTTTTATAATAAAATGTTTGGATTTGGATTGACCATAATGTCTTAACCGTAGCAATAATTTAACTAAGTTTTAAACAAAAACTTTGAGTTTAACATCAAACATAATGTGTCTCAACCATAGGAATTTTCTAACCGTTAAAATGTTTGGGTTTAGAATCAAATCATTATATTTGTCAACCATAGCAAGTGGTTGATGTGACCAAGTAATAAAAAATTGGTATTCATTGGCAAAAAATACTTCAATGGGTATTTAAGAGTATTCTCCAATGCATATAGGTGACCACTTTTGCAATAATTCTTGTTCAATCACCTATATCATCATCACTTTTTACTTAATTTTCTTAATTGTCCTTGCTCAATCACCTATATCATATTCAAGGGGGAATTCATTGGTCTCGATTCTCTATTTATTCTCTTGTTTGAATAGTCCCGTAATGATGTATGTTGCTTGCACCCATTCTCATATGGAACATCTGGACCCCAACATGTACGAGGGTATTTTCAGCAAACAAATGGCCTCCAGCAGAATCTATTAAACTAATATGGCACACATTAATAACTACATTGAGGGCCCAATATGAGCATATTGATGGAACAAATGATGCTTCAGAATTAATGAGGCTGAATTTCAGAATGCGATGGTGTACTACACTGATGGCTGCAGAAATTGGAGTGGATATACGGTGGCTATGACTAAAGTTGTGTGTTGTATGTCATTTTAACTAATGGAGTATATTCCTATTTGGAAAAAAAAAAGTTCCATAATGATGCCAATTGTTTTATGGTTTGAACCTTTAGCTCTTCTTCTCGATCATCCTTATATCCATGTAATGACTTATGTCGCGTATTAGTTTCTCTTATGGTGAGGAAATTGTTCGTTTGAAATTTGGATGAATGTATACGACATGGCCATGCATGTGAAGCGGGGAATAGACTATCATGTGGAATATGTTATTAAAGAAGAAGGGTTAGTGCACATTCCATGACAATTTACAAATGGCGCCCCTTGCATGGATGACCCTAGCGAGACTTCGCAAAAGCAAGTGAAAATAAATAAGGGTGCATGAGACTTAACAATGAATGCAATCCAAACTAAATGTCCATCATGGATCGATGAATCAAGCATTAAGCATGGAGATTGCTATTTGGTAAGAAAAGTAAAGATACTTGTCAAACCATTAAATGGGTTACAAAAGTCCAAAAGTTTAGAGAACCTATATAAGGATGGGTTCCCTATGCATTTGAAGCTTGAGCAAGCATGGGGCAAAATGATGTACCTTCACCATGATAAATTAAATGGTGGTGAATTCCATGAAGAATTTAGCACACTTGTTTAGTTAGGCACCTACATCATACAAGGTGTTCTTGTCTCTCTAACAATATTGATTCAGAGCGAGAGAGACATCTATTCGAAGAGTACCCTCCAATTGGGTTGCATATTTATGTTATAGGCACCACTTTTGCAAGTTCCAAATGTGGCATTATAGTGGGAGTCTAGTTTGTTTAAAAGAAGATAGAAGAAGAAGGATGAGAATTATTCAAGGTCTCATCTCATGGGTCATCAAGATGGTGACAAAAGGCATAGACTAGGATTGCTCTCTTCCTAGTGGCTTGTTATTGCTAGTCATTGATAGGGGAGAATATTGTCGCAATCCTACTCATGGCAATTTGCCCATCCTTACCTCTTGAAGTGGACACTCACACGAGAGTATTAGCAGGAGAGCCAATTTAACTCCTCAAAGGAGAACAAGTGTGAAAGCTAACAATGCTTCGACATTCTCATCACCTCTAATTCAAGTCCTTGGTGGTCCAACTCACATTTCACATGGACGCTTTATTTCACGACATCTTTGATGAACCTAATGTGAAATGGGTTGGCAAGCCTTAGATTTTCGCCTAGTAATCCTTATGTTATTGTTTTGATATGTCCTCACTTTTTAACCTTTGATTGACACAGACGTGGGAAGCATTGATCTCAGCCAAGTGACCTTACCATTTGTTACATTAGGGCAATATTATTTGTTGTTCATAGTTTCACCTTTATTGAGTTCTAACTTTTATCCTTTTAATATCTAGATCTAGACATAGATTTCTACTTTGCTTTTAACTTTTATGTTTCAACTAGTAATATTATCCATTCACTGTTTAGGTCCATGTTGGTTTCCCTTCAATTTTAACTCCATTCATGATCATGTTCTACATCCAAATGCCAAAGGCCCTAGAACAAGCTAATGAATTGATGAAGGAAACTAGATTCACGCAAAAATCATGATGGGACTATGTGCATGTTGAAGACCAAAAGTTATGACCGTATGGGGTATGTAAACATCTATGTCCCATGACCAACTTGGGTTATGCTTGATGGGGTATGCATTGATTTGGAATACTATGAAACCTCAAGCCCCTAATTTTATGATGGGGTGGATGGTTATTGGCATGTTGGTTGAGTGAAACACCCAACAATAAATCCCTTTGTGTAATGTGCTCTCTCTCTCTCTCTCTCTCTCTCTCTCTCTCTCTCTCTCTCTCTCTCTCTCTCTCTCTCTCTCTGGGGTGGAAGTATGGTGTGGTAGCATCCCTAAATCTACTTGGAAAGAGTTTGAAAATGTCCAAAAGCATTTTCTTACTAACTCCATACGCCCTTCTTCTTGAGATGGGATCACTTCCCATTGAGACCATGGCCATGGAAAGGGTTGTTGCATACACGCTTAAGGTTCAAAAACGTCCCTCACATTGACTTCCTAAAATTGCAGGGGAGGCAAGCAAAAGGATCCAAAAAATGCTTAAAAGCAAAATTTTGTTTTCCAATTGGATGCAAGAGATGGAAAAATGGTTTGGTGGATGGGAAGCAACACACTTGCTTCATGATACATCACTAAATTCCTTTGTAAATGAGGCCTTTTTGCAACGCCAATGAATCAAGATATGAAACAAATGTGGAGGCTCACACTTCAAACATTATACTACACATGTTGCATCTAACTACAAAACCATATTCTTCGTAGAACGTGGAAACCATACACATCAATACATGTTAGAGCCCATCCCGTTGTTTGCCATTTGAACCATTGCTTCCATGTGACTTAGCTCACATAAATTGCGATATGAGACGGGGCGTTGGGGCACAAGTGATGAGAGTGGTCAACTATGCACACTTTGCCCTGAACAATTCGAAAGTCTAAGTGTCACACTTTGATACAATGTTCTCCCTTTGATCATATTTGACAGTGCTTTCCACACATCTTCAACCAAGCCCAATCCTTACACGAATTTCTATCACAACCACAATGTGCACTCTTGATTGCAACATTCATTGGTTAAAGTTCTTGAACATCGAGTGTCACTACGTATAGATCATATTTGGTCTCATAGGTCATTCTCTCTCTCTCTCTCTCTCTCTCTCTCTCTCTCTCTCTCTCTCTCTCTCTCTCTCTCTCTCTCTCGTACATATGTCTAATAAGTCCTTGGAAGAAACTGTCGAATACAAGCATATAATGGTCGTGTTCACATTGTCCCATTTGGACAAACTAAACTAGGACATATTTGTAATATGATCAAAGGGCAATTGCCCTAACTCAGCTAGTACATATTTGAGAGTTGTAACTAGTTTGTGGGTGGTTGCCATTCTTTGAATTGTAACTTCTGAGAGTTGAATAATACAATTACATAGGTGTGCCTCTACGTCTCGCTCTCTCACTATGTCTTGATCTTGATCTTTGTTAAGTTGTCTTGTTAATCTATGTTATCATCATGCTTGTTGTTCTTTAACTCCTAGATGAGTTGTCTTTGTTTCCGCACTGACGGTCTCATCTCTAACATCTAGTATCAGAGAGATGAGGACCACTACCTTTTCTCGAAAACAACTCAAGATGGATCACCCACCTTCCTCATCCTCTATGTGGATGACATGCTTCTTCCCATCCGGCATGCTGGAGAGCATACCAATCTCGTTCGGCAATTGCGGTTGAAGTTCACAATGAAGGACTTAGGTCTAGCTTGACACATACTCGGAATGAAGATCAATTGGCTCCAAAGTCAATGACAATTGTTCTTGTCTCAAGCCGACTACATCTAACGTGTTCTGGAGCGCTTCAAGATGCAATCAGTCAGATCTGCTTCAACCCCGCTCCCCATTAGCCTTCGGCTATCTTAGGGAGACTATTCGACATCCGTTTCGAAGGGGGAAAATATGAAGTTAGTACCGTATGCACCGGCAGTCAACTCCTTGATGTACGTGATGGTCGCAACACGACCTGACATAGCACATGCCATATCGTCAACCAATTCATGCACAACCTTGGCCAACAACATTGAATTTAGATATTTGGTGGGCACACAAGACCTTGGCATCCTCTTCGGTTGAAACAAGAACTCAGGTGTAGTCTGCTACACCGTGTCGAACTTTGCTAGCACTATGGACAGTCGAAAGTCGACGACTAGATACCTCTTCAAATTCAGCAATGGAGCAATATCGTGGAAAACACTGAGTCATTTGAAATAGGTAATATGACACATTTTCTTTTTCATATCTTAGTGAGATGTTAAAAAATGCCTTATTTAAGCAGAATTTCAAAAAGGCACAATGCATGCGTATGTGGTTTATGAAAACATAGCGAAAAATAAAACTAACTAATATCACATCAACAAAATCATCCGACGTATATTCTATCTACCATGTTTTCTTCAAATCTTAGACGGGGTTATATTCGTTAACACAAGTATAATAGTAACACGAGTCCCTGTGCATATTCTAAAAAGCACACCCCACTGAATAAGTGACTTCTTCTAAATATGTGTGTATATTTATATATAATATATCTTAAAGCAAATTGTAAACCTTGCAATTAAGAGATACTACTATGTCAAGAGAAAATTTCCATTGACAAGTGATACATGACACCGCCAATGTATAAATAAACTAGTCTACAATAACATTCCAATCATACGAGTAAATCATAGAGTATAATTTTATCTCCCATATACCCCAAATGATAAAGGAGACTTTAGACAACATGTACACATACAAATTATACTTAATCTCTAAGTTCAATGAGTGTTACACGAAAATTATAAAAAAGCTCAACTTATATATTACACCAAAATTTAACAATTCATATTGTTCAAATTTTATAATAAGCCATATCCATTCAATCAAATAATAAGTCTGGTAAAGCCAAATCTTCAGGATTAGCTCTTTCATCATGATTGTCCTCATTGGCTTCGTCGCTACGCTAAGTTGAATCGTTAGTATGTTCAGACTCGGACACATCTTCTAATTCAACACGGTCCCCTGCTTCTTCATCTATAGGTTCCATAGGTTCTCTAGAAGTCATCTGGAACATCTTAATTTCATTGATATGCTTTGCCCCAACTTCTTGGTCTTGATTAGGACAGTCCCAGATACCTTGGATCCTCATTTTGATGAAAATAACCTACTTAGGGTCCTTCTCTAATGCAACAGAGTTCTTGAACATCTTTAAGGCGCATGTTGTAGTAGTACATGACAGTAGAATGAAATTGCACATGTAACATCAAACTGAAGAATAGACTATAAAATTACTCTAAATTGATGTGACAAGTTTAATATACCTATGTCGGAAAACAAATCTAAAACCCATTGAAATTTTGGACAAATAAAAAATCTTGGATTTTCAACTAGAATCCAATGCAATGCACTAGATTCCAGTTGAAAATCCAAGATTGTTTTTAATTTTGTAATTTAAAAAAAAAAACCATAAAAAATAATAAATGGATTTTCAGCTAAAATATGATGCACTACATTGTATTTTAGTCTATAAAGTCGAAAATCCATTTTTCTTTCTTCATTTTTGAATGTTTTTTATTTATTTATATTTGTTTTCCATATAAATAATAATAATAATAAATGGCTTTTCAACTGAAATCCGATGCAATGCATCGGATTGTAGTCTATACAGCTAAACAACGATGCAATGCATCAGATTTTAGCTGACAATCCTTTTTCTTTTCAATTGTTTTTCATTTTTTCGACAAATAAATAATAATATTATAAAAAATGGATTTCCAACTGAAATTTGATGCACTGCATCGTATTTCAATTGAAAATCCAAATTTCTTTTAGTTTTTTCATAAAACAATGAAATAATAAAAAATAGATTGCATTTTCAATGGAAATCTAATGCACTGCATCGGATTTCAATTGAAAATCCATGATAAATTAAAAAAATAAAAGAAAAGTCTTGGACTTTCAACGGAAATACGATGCAGTGCATCAGATTTCCATTGAAAATGATGGATTTTCCAAGGAAATACGATGTCATTGAAAACATTTTTTTATGGAAAAACAAAATTTGAAAAATTGAAAACAAATAAGAAAAAATGGATTTTCAACTGAAATCCGATACACTATATCAGATTTCCATTGAAAATCCAAAAAATTTCAAACAAAATACAAAAATATTCAAAAAGTATGAAAATCTAGAAACAAAAAAGAAAAAGTGGACTTTCAACTGAGATCTGATGCAGTGCATTGGATTTCCGTTGAAAATCCATTTTTTCAATTTTTATTTATTTATTTATGGGAAAAATAAAAAAATTCCAAAAAAATTCCAAAAATAAGAAAATTTGGAAACAAATAAGAAAAGGTGGACTTTCAACTAAAATCTGATGCAGCCTCCGATTTCCATTGAAAATCCATTTTTTCAATTTTTATTTATTTATTTATGGGAAAATTAAAAACATTAAAAAAGAAATACAAAAAAATAATAAAAAGTGTTGTTTCAACTGAAATCTTATGCACATCGGATTTCTGTTGAAAATCCATTCTTTCAATTTTTATTTATTTATTTATGGAAAATTTTTTAAAAATTAGAAAATTCGAAAACAAATAAGAAAAAGTAGACTTTCAACTAAAATCCAATGCAGTGTATAATATTTTAGTCTATATAACTAGAATTCGATGCAATGCATTATGTCTCAGTTGAAAATGCAAGAGTATTTTTTTAATGGAAAAGTTTTAAAAAAATCCAAGACTTACAACAAGAATCTGATGCACTGCATCCAATTCTAGATGTATAGAGGAGTAAAATTCAACATAGTGCATCAGATCTAGATGGAATGAATCTGATTTCTGTTTGACATCAAAGGCTTACTATGAGAATCTACGAAAAACAAAAAAACATCTTTACGACATTGTTTAGATTCTAATGATTTTGGTAGAAGGTTTCTCTCACATAATCAAATATCGTAAATAGAAAGTACATAATTAAATATCATAACGGAAAAGTGAAGAAGAAAGATTGCATGAAGCACATCTACTCTTACATTGGATAATGTTTATATACTAGTGTATGACTTATCTTTGACCAAAACAAGTTATCTGCGATAGACCACAATGATTATACAAAAAGAGGATCTCGAATGTGGCTTCAGACACAACACAAAGACAAAGAAGAAGCATGACTCATAAACTCGATGAGGTTGGATTGCAATTGGATGAAGACAATGCATTTGTTGCCATTGATGATGAGGATGAGACCTCATAAACTCTTACTAGTTCATCTAATGGGTATGAAGATGATGGCATAAACTTGGAAAACGATTGTCCTGATACATTAACTATAAATATTGTATTGTACATCAAGATTTGGATTCATGAATTTCTATAAATATTGGTGTTAGTCATTATTTAGGCATTTTTTTGAACACCTAAATTTCGTACATGCTAGAAATCAATATATTTTTGGGTCATTCTTTAATATCCTTTACGCATGCGGCACCCCTTTTTGTGAATCACCCTAATTTGTGTCCTTTTTTGATGGACAATTCTCAAAATGCGACATACTACCTGTTTCAAATGTCCCAGTTTTGGAAGTTGAAACTTCAGGAGTGCACACCACTTCGACAACCAAGATTGAATATGTAGTCGTGTCTGATGTGGCGGAGGAGGCTTTATGGCTCGGTTAGCTAGAATGCATGTTTTGACAAGCCAACTCCAATTTGACTCTAGTTGTCTATAGCGACAATCAGGGTGTTGTCAAAGAACCTAGTTCACTAGAACGCCTCGAAGCACATCGACGTTCGATATCACTTCGTTTGGGACTATGTAACTTCTGGTAAGCTCAGCCTAATTTCTATGGACGATAAAGCATCAGACGTGATGACCAAGTGTCACTCGGCTTAAGGAGAAACCAGTGTGACTGAGTTAGACATAGAGATGGCCTCCAACAATCGGCTTCGATCCGGCTATGGCTTTTCAGACTAACCAATTCAGCCTATGTTATTTAGACCTTGCCGATCCGACAATCAACCGAACTGACCTACACATCTCTTTCTATAAATCTGTATTTTGTTTATTCTCTTATTACAAATTTTTGTTGTATATGTCCATTACGGGGAAGTGTCGAATATAGACATATAATGGTCGTATTCACATTGTCCCATTTAGACAAACTAGGCTAGTAGGACATATTTCTAATATGATCAAGGGGCAGTTGCCCTAACTCAACTAGTACATATCTGAGTTTGCAACTAGTTTGTGGGTGGTTGTCATTCTTTGTATTATAACTTCTGAGATTTGAATAATATAGTTACATAGTTGTGCCAAAGCGTCTCTCTCTCTCGCTTTGTCTTGATCTTGATCTTTGTTAACTTGTCTTGTTAATCTCTGTTATCATCATACTTGTTGTTTTTCAACTCAATGTTGTCTTTATTTCCGCACTGATGGTCTCATTTCCAACAGAGAGGGGTCTTCCCAACACTTGGACGATACAGATGATTCTGCTTATCCTTGATGTGAAGAATTGGAGAATTCATATAATTCTATGAAGGATCAAATTTGTATGTGCAATGGAATGGATTAAGTTGTAAATTTCGTGTCTTTGTGAGCCTAGGTGGATGAAGCTCATTTGGTAATAGTGTACAATAGATACCAGAAGGTCATGCAATCAACCCTTGTATTCCATAGTGGCATCTCATAAGTTAAGAATATATATATATATATATAGAGGTGTGAAAGTTGGTTAACCTAATGATGAAAAGAGATAGAGAGGGTATATATCAAATATTAAGAGCCTGAAATAACAGATGGGGAAGACTACGATAACAACCACTTCAAATGTTAATAAACTCTAATAAGCAACTAAAATATCACCAAATAATAGAGGGGGGTTGTTAAATCGCAATTTGCCAAAAAAATTAACACAACTCATTCTTTTGAGTGTTACACTTTCAAGGGTCATAACCGAGTCACAAGGAGTCGCCTTCCTATCAATGTCCTAACTAACGGATTGAGAGGAGTCACTCCTAAATGGCAAAGATCCCATCATATATCAACACATAAAAGCACGTAACCTTTTCACGCCATCAACTATAGAAGCCTTCAAGGTTTCTTAAGTTAATATAAATTAATACATGCTTAATCACTAGTTGTGATTTTCACATTGAATCGGTTCACAATGTCTTATGGATATATCCTATTGCTAGAGTAGTTTGGAAAAGAGCGTTGAGAATTATGTATCTTGTTTCTGGTAAACAAATTTACACGTGGAGTTTTGTGAGATGAGGAAGGCTTGTTGAAGAAATACAGAATTATGAAAAGGGGTGTATTGATTGCCTTTTTATCTGTAATGGAAGGCAAGTATTGGATGTCTCTTAATCTACAACAATCTATTGTTTGGTAGAGGACAAGGTTTGGTCTACCATATCTTCTTTAGTAATTTGGGTATTGTGGAAGGCAAAATGTAAATGTGTATTTCAAAAAGTCAAACAGAATGTGGTTGCCTTAGTTAAGGAGATATGGTTGATGCTTCTGCATACCCTAAGAGGTCAATATAAGGCAATAACTGGTGAGTGTGATATTGTGTTTCGTAAGAAACAACATTTTGGAGAAATATGACAAAGGAGAGGTCTTCACATCTTTTGGGGAGAGAATAAAGTGGAGATATGCTCCACCACGGTGTGTTTTTTCCGCCCCCCATTATGGAAGCATCCCAAATTTAGATGTGTAAATACAGTTTCTAAGGTAGTCGCATGAGGGCTTTTGCTCTTCGACATGTTGGTTGATGTGAGTATGGCAGTTGTGTTTTCATGTATGAGTTCTTTGTAGCCTTTGGGCATCTTTCCATTAATACACTACACTAAATTAAATGTGTTACTCTCAATTAAAGAGATAATCACCGCATAAGAAACATAAGAGGTGTCTCAATTAAATAAATAATTACTACATAAGAAACATAAGAGATGTGTCAATTAAATCAATAATTACTAAATAAGAAACATGTATATCTCGATTAGTTAGGTGGAAAAGGTACATGGAGGAAAGTGGATCTTAGTGGATTAAAGGGGAGAGTATGAGTATAAAAAGGAAACCCCAACGTTATCACACTCAAAGGCCCTTTTTAGATTAGAGATCATGCCCTTTTATACAAGTTAGAAACCCTAAATGATCATTTTCACATTAAGCCCATTGGCCAGTGAGATTAAGGGTGGTTCCCCACAAATTAGAATATAACCATGTTTCTTGCATACATTTGGCTTATAACCAATAGTTGAGATTAAAAATACTAAAGCCTTATAGATTAAAAATACTAAAGCCTTTCACATTATTTCCTTAACACTTGGTTTATATGAATGATGGGAGGGTAACATATCTGTAGTATCAAATTCCTTAAATGCAAAGGCATCTCCTATTCCTAAAGACATTTTTAGTACGCCCTCCAATTAGGGAACAATCCTAACTCTCATGATTGGTTGCTCACTCATCAACTTGTAAGATTGGTGATTAAAGTGAAACTCAACATTACATTGACGTTGAACAAACCTTGAGCCAAGTCGGATTTAGGAGAGCCCTATCTACAAAACTACAACCCAATTACATCAGTTGGTGCATTAAACAAAGGCACAAAAGAAGGAAGATGTTTAAAATTCACAATGCCATTCATAATATACCAATGGAGCATCTCCTACAAAGACTTTATATAATGAAGTTAAGCTGTTGTTTCTTAGAAGTAAAGATGACTGCCTATATACATATACATAAACGGGGTTGCAAATCTGAATTAGAGGTATGTTATTTAATAATTCCACCCAGAGTTGTATATACAAGGAGAAACCCACCAAATTTGGTGTCAAGCTGATTTCAAAGCTCAAGTTCACCCAGCAAACCAACAATTAATGATTACACAGTTGATGGAGGCTCCGACGACTTCCCTAAACCCTAAAATAAAATGCAACTTGCTATAAAGAGTGAAGACAAATAACCCTATCCTGTGATTGACTCCAAGGGTTGCATCTATTTAAGTACGGAGATCCATGAGCAATCAATGAATAAGGGTACATTTCCAAAAATGGAGGGAATCCCTTGAGCAACAATCAAGGAATGGGAATTACCAGGGTACACTTTCAAAAAAATGGAGCCTCTTCTTTAGGTGTATTTCTGGTACCCCTTTTTTAGGGATTCCCCTGTATACCATATCTTTCTTGTATTAATCACATTTTGAATGGCTAGCTATCCTGCAGAGTGCTACTTAATCACATTGCAGACCACATTCATCCAAAATTGGACCGATCTGCTTCGGCACAAAAGGGTTGGTCCTGACCCACAGCAGCAAGCAGATGGAGGCTAACAGTACCGACCACACAATGACGATGGTCGGTGTGCGGTTTCGTCTGCCCATTAGTCCCTTCAAAAATGGATAGAGATGCATGATGACCCATATAGCAAAAAAGAGCTTTCCAAACAGAGGGCCCCATGACTGGTACCCATTGTTGATAGCATCCGAGATCCCTGCTACCACACCCACAATGTTTAGCACTAATAATGTGGTAGGAGGAATCAAGAGGGTAGTCCATTTGAATTGATACAGCTCTGAGAAGTCCTCATCCTCAGCTTGCTTGGATGTCACAGTGAAGCTTGTGTTAACCCCAGCTAGGACCTTGAGGAGCCCTTGGAATAGGGCAAAGAGGTGAGCTGAGACACCTCCGATCACCCAGAATTGCTCATTTCTCCACCATTCATCAATCCCAACACCACTCCATCGGATTTCCAAGATTCCGGTTGCAAAAATGGAGAGAAAGAGTGCAATAAACCAGAGACTGTCAAAGCCATAGATCTGCAAGAACGTATTTAGCAGCATATATTAGCAGGCGCATCTCAATTATGCAAGGCAAAAAAACGCACGCAGGATATTTGCTATACTAACCGTAGGTATAATGAATTTTCCTGTGAGTAGACAAACCGCAGGAAGGGTACAGTAAGCCAGCAATGGAAGAGAGGTCCATGGATAGACTATGGTATTGATGTATGCCAATCTTTCTAGCCATTTCAACCCTGATCCATAGCCATACCATATCGGACAATGACGACTCAAGAATATTTCCACAGAGCCAAGAGCCCACCGCAAAACTTGATGCAAGCGATCGGTCAGGTTAATCGGCGCAGAACCTTTGAATGCAGGCCTAGAAGGCATGCAATATATAGAGCGCCAGCCACGTACATGCATTTTGAAGCCTGTCAATATATCCTCTGTAACTGACCCATAGATCCATCCGATCTGGAAATTACGAGCTAAACACAAGTTGAGTTTGTTGATGGCATTGAGCACTGAAATTTATAAATTAATTTAAATGGACTGCGCCTTTAAATGCTAATAACGAATCAAATTGACAACTAGAGTTTTTAAAAAAAGCGAGGAAGAAACCATTACAGCATTTAGCAGTACATGACTAACCTCTTTTCCCCATTCAGTTTTATCCTCATAACCACAGCTAATAACATGAATGGCTTCTTTCAGTAGTGATGTTGCGCTAGCATTTGGGGGCACCCCACCATTTTTCAGGAGCATAGATGAAACAAAGACTGAAGATTGCCCAAATCGTTTCTCAAAGTTGTTTTGTGACATAAATTCTTTTTTCTCACTGTCGATACCTGGAATAATATACATGACATCAGTAAGATCCATGTACTATTTGATTAGGATCACTGAAACATGTTGGTTTACCTTCAAGCCCGTCCTCTATATGTTCCAACATGTTTAATGCCAAGCTAGCTTCACTCTTTTTATTTTGTTTTTTCTTCTTCCAGAACTTTGGCCTCATGCTGACTTTTGATTTCTTGCTTTTCTTCCTCTGCCCAATGCAACAACATAGACTTGACCAGCAATTGCAGCTTCTACTTGGTTCCTTAATTTTCTTAGGTGGGTCATAACCATACAAAGCTTGCCTTCGGAATACACAGCCAGTACCAACATAGACAGGACCTTGAATGCCATCTAACCCTCTTAGATTTATCTGTACACATAATGCCCCCCAATTCAATTACTTTTCAAGACTGAGACGGTTACCCTCCAAAATCTGGAAAACAAATCATATTCCAAAATTGACAACTCACATCAAAGAAAACTGAATTGTTGTTGGCGTATCGGTCATGCTTATCGATGCCATCAAACCTCTGCGGAAACTGCACATAGCATGTCTTTTTTCCAATCGCTGGATCCATCATGAAACACATGCTCTCTCTCAAGGCTTTTGAATTGTTGACATAATGGTCGCAATCCAAATTCAGGATGTAGGGAGCATTTGTCAATACAGCCGAAACCCGCACCTGCACATTCTTTTACGATCAATATAGTATACTTATGGTCTAGAGCAGCAGCAGCTAGCAATGCATATAGTAGGTAAGAGATGACCAAGTTTATCAAGGAAACATAGAGGATGCTTTCACAATAGCTTACACATGCATTCATGGCTCCTGCCTTCTTGTGATGATTATATCCAATTCTCTTTTCTCTGGACACATACACAAGACGAGGCAAGTAATGGCCCTCCACATCAGGTCCCCCACTTTGCCCCAAAAATACCTGAAAATATATGAAACCATACATCATTGGCACCAAAACTGTTACCAGTAAAACCTTCACAATGGATGGAAGTTGTGTATGCACACTTCTGTTCACCTGAATCATTCCAGGATGATCACAGACATTGTTTCCCGGCCAAGGGGTACCATCTTGCATTGTCCAACCATCGTCGGGAACTTTTTGTGCTTTAGCAACCAAAGCATTGATTCGCACTTTGAACTCTTCATACTCCCTCTGCATTGCATAGCAGTCAGTCATCGAGAAACATCAGAATCCTGAACCCATCATAAACAAACAAACAAACACACGAGAAACATATTCATCGCACATACTTTCATCGCCCTGCGCTCCTTGACAAAGGCAGGATGAACTTTGTCCCTGAGATAGTCTATCTTCTGAGCAAAGTACATCTCGGGAGCTCTTGGCTCAATACTGAATTTCTTACAGAAAGGAACCCAGCTTCTTGCAAACTCGGATGTCTCCGACATTACTTCGAAAGTCAGCATTGCAGCTCCATCATCAGACACATAGCAAGAAACCTTGTCTACGGGGTAATCGACGCCCAAAATGGATAGAACCGTATTGGCTGTGACTATGGGAGGCTCTTTCAATGGATCCACTGTGCTCACAAACACATCGACGGGTGCAAGCTCAGAAGGTTTACCTTCTCTCTCATATCTGTTGTTTGTCAACCCAACATATTAGCTGTCTTTAGACCGTGAAAGCTTTTAAAACATGAAAGAAGAAAAATGGTATGGTCAGCTAACTAGGCAGGTTCAATTACCTTAGGGAGAGACGGTCCAGATAGGTCTCTCGATTGATTGGCAGCCACTTGGGAAACTGATCAAGTATCCATGAGAAAGCAAACCATGTCTCACATATGACTGACACCAGCCATAGCCCGACTGCATCAGGCACAGGGTTTAATAGCCGGAATCGCAAGAAAAATGCCAAAACGATGAGACGGATGATTATGATCATTCTATACGGATTGATTCTGGCTGATGCGAGTGGGATTTTGCGGGAGAGGGGCTGCCTAGCTTCGTCCATCCTGTTAGACGAAAATATGAGAAGATTAGGATTGGTCCCCATTTCTCAAATCAATCACTCAAGCAGTGGATACAGAAGATCAAATCGGCCTTACACAGGCAAATCTTCATCATCCAAATAATCGCCTCCATCAAGTCCCTCAGACTTGACCAACTGTAATTTATCTTGGCGAGTCTTCCAGTTTTCCGTCTTCTCCTTCCATGCCACACTGCCATAACCATATGATGCCAGGTCCTTACTTGGATCCATGAGCCTACCTTGCGCTGTTGCACATAATATCAAACGAGGTTTTCGGCATTATGAGCTTCAAAAATGGCAAGATAGGCTCCGAAGCACAAGTCTACAGAGCCATGGTGGGAAAATGCTCTACTATTTCCTTCTTATGTATCTAACGAGGTTTAATCCAAGACGGAAAAGCTAAGGTTTCCCCATGGCAAAAGATGGTTGAAGTACCTGGTACGCTGGGCTGGAGATCATATGGGAGAGGATGAACTCTCTTGCCACCATTCGACATGAAATGAGGAACTACGAGAGCACGATGCTCTGCAGGAATGCCAGAATAGTAAGAAGCTTCACTCTACAAGCATCAATCAGAAAGAGGTTTTAACGAAAGCAGTTCAAGAAACACCGTTAAGTTTCAAGTATACAGAGAACAAATTCCTATCTTGAAGGTAAAATAAAAATAAAATAAAAGACTGATGGGGCTGTACAAGGCACTATACCGATGGACCATTGGTGAGCAGAGGTACTTGAGGCAGGACTGTGTGACAAGGAAGATCGTGATCCACGCCTCCTCGGCCATAGCTCAGGTGGCCATGGAGCATCGCCTCAGCCAAATGTTGGCCCTCCTCTTTGCCATAGCCATACTCGAAGTTGACGAACTCGTTTTCCAGATCGTCCACGTCTT
>NW_028230515.1:0-101724 GCF_043228905.1 Azolla caroliniana | reverse complement strand
AACCGAATATTTCTTTTCCCTTTCTCCACATAACCCTAGCAAGCTTTCTTCTTTATCCTTCTTTCTTTTTCCCCCGCGGTTATGGAGTCGGTCAGCAAGCAAGAGTATATGCGTGTCCTTTCGGAGCTCGATATGCTCACCACTAAGTTTGTGGCATTAGAGCAAGAAAATCAAAGGCTACTCGGGGATCTTCAACAAGTCAGTACTGAGAAAGCTCATCAATATGAGGAGTTATCACAACGGGTTCATCAACTTGAGGCTACTATATTAGCATTATGAGAACAAAGCGGCGGGGGTTCAAAACTCCCCAAGGGAACCAAAGATTAGCCTCCCTGCCAAGTTTTGATGGTACCAGATCTCTCTTTCGAGGTTTCCTGAATCAAGTTCGGTTTGGTGATTCAGGTTACATCCCAATCGGTATCCATACTGATGCTTGCCCGTGTGGGATTAATAGGAACCTTGCTAAGCGGTACAGCGTTAGCATGGTTTGCACCACTTCTTGAGAAGAAAATCACCATTACTGGAGGATTTCGAGGCATTCGTTAAGGAGTTTCAAGCTAGTTTTGGAGATACGGATAGCACTAGGACTGCAATAAACAAGATTCGAAGACTCCGACAAGGAGATCGTCCCGCTTCAGCTTATGCCGCAGATTTCCGTCTCTTGGCATGCGACATCCCTTGGGATGAGGCAGCCTTAATGGATCAATTCCGTCAGGGTTTGCGTAACGATGTCAAAGATCTTCTTCTTACTTTCCATGAAGATCCAAAGTCTCTTACTGAAGCTATTAGCCGAGCTGTGCGATGTGATAATCGCCTATTTGAGCGACGTTCTGAACGTCAACAAATGTTACATCCGCCAAACCGGAACAGACATACGCTTCTATAGTCGCCACACCGCCACCAAGGTTCTAGACCTGTTACGAGGGATGGTCCCACTCCGATGGAAATAGAGTCGACACAACGTCGCGGGCCCTTATCAGATGCTGAGAAACAACGACGTCGGGCGCATCGCCTATGCCTCTACTGTGGTGGTCCAGGACATATAGCTGTGAATTGTCCACATAAACCCAGGCGTCAAGTTTACCAAGTAAGTGCACATGACAACCCTACATCAAGTTCTACTATCACTTCTAATAACTTAAGTACTAAGCCTACTAGCCCATGCCATGAGAATAGATTTGATGTCTTGAGCCAATTAGAGGATGTGTTAAACGAATAAGTCCGGCCAAAATAGGAGCCATTTGGTTGGACCATCCTAGTTATGTAGAGTCAGTACCTAGTTGTGGTTCCATTTCATCAAATCAAGTTAGTAGAGTTTTTTCTGCACAAGTCGAGCTTAGCACATCTACAGGTCATCGCGCCCTAGCCTCTGCCCTCCTAGATTCCGGAGCCAATTCTTGTTTCATGGATCGCGAGTTTGCATTGACTCAAAACATCATCTTGAAAAAACTCCCAAACCCAGTAGCTGTAGGAGTCATCGATGGTCGCCCTATAGCATCAGGAGATATAGTCGAAGAGTCTGAACCAATTCGTGTAGTCCTAGGTAATTTGGCTAGTGTCATCTCATTTAACATCATTAGTAGTCCGGAGCACTCTCTAGTTCTTGGTCTTCCTTGGTTTGAGTTACATAACCCAACCATTGATTGGAGAAAAAGAACTATTGAAGAGGTCACCGTACAATCCAAGTCTCTTGAAGCTCCAACTAAGGATCTAGGATCCCCCACAATTTCAACAATCTCTATACATCAATTACGAGAGGATGGAAGAAAGGAAGACATGATGGTATTTGCGGTTTTAGCAACTCCCTCATCTAGCTCACAAGAATTGGGGGTCCAACTACCAAAGAAGTACATAGAATTCTCCGATGTGTTCGATAAGGTGAAGGCTAATAGACTACCAGAGCATCGACCATATGATTGCCCAATTGATTTGCAGCCAGGAAAAGAGCCTCCATGGGGACCAATTTATAATCTTTCGCCCACGGAGTTAGAGGTTCTTCGAGAATATATCAATGAGAACTTGGCAAATGGTTTTATCCAACATTCAAAATCTCCTGCTGGTGCACCCATCTTTTTCGTTAAGAAGAAAGATGGTACGCTTCGTATGGTCGTGGATTATCGAGGCTTGAATAAAGTGACCGTTAGAAACCGATATGCTCTCCCATTGATCTCAAGCCTTCTAGAACGCCTCAGTGAAGCAAAGTATTTCACGAAGTTAGATCTTCGAGGTGCCTACAACCTTGTTCGAATTCGTCCTGGGGATGAATGGAAGACGGCGTTCCGCACTCGCTATGGTCATTTTGAGTAGGAAGCAGAGAGAGAGCGATGGCGATAGAGATAACGATAACGATAGAGATGGCGAGAGCGGTAGAGATAGCGATAGTGATAGAAAGAGAGTGAAAGAGGGAGAGAGTGCGAGAGAGAGAAAAGTATAAGTGAGAGATAAGAAATGGGAATGCGATTATATTATGAGAAAGAAGATTACAAGGAGTAGGCTAAGGGCTAAAGACTGGTGTTGAACCGAATGAGTTGTGATGAGTGTATGG
This sequence comes from Azolla caroliniana, assembly GCF_043228905.1. NCBI lineage: Eukaryota > Viridiplantae > Streptophyta > Polypodiopsida > Salviniales > Salviniaceae > Azolla > Azolla caroliniana. The sequence continues at coordinate 99,179 of NW_028230515.1, read as the reverse complement.
ACTCTTATTTATAGGCCCTTATGGAGTATTCTAGAATGTTCTAGAATATTTTAGATATTTATGAATAATAATAATAATAAATATAATCATGAAATATTCAAGAACATTCTAGAATAATCTAGAATGTTCTAAATATCTCGTAATAACTAAACATATAATTATTATGATTACATCTCACATATGTTATTACAATGGTTAAAGTACAATATGTAAACCAAGAGGTTACGGGTTCGATTCCTGGTTCGCCAAGATGAATGTCATGATAAGCCAAGATGTATGTCTTCATGACAATAGGCCGCGTTCTTCGTAAGGTGGATGGCACTCTGACTGTCGCAGTAGAGTCGGTACTCCTCTTGCCGGATACCGAGCTCTCTAATGAAGTCCTTCATCCATATCATTTCCTTGCCGGCTTCAACAGCTGCCATGTACTCTGCCTCCGTGGTTGACAATGCAACCGTCTTCTGCAGCCTCGACTGCCACGAAACAGCTCCCCCTGCATACGTCATCACATACCCTGATGTGGACCGGCTGGTATCTGCATCAGCCGACATATCCGAATCGGTAAAGCCGTCGAGTTCGGGCTTACCGGAGCCGAATCGGAGGCACACGTTTGCCGTGCCCTTCAGGTATCGGAGTATCCACTTGGCCGCGTTCCAGTGCTCTTTGCCGGGATTGCTCATGTACCGGCTCACCACTCCGACTGCATATCCTATGTCCGGTCTTGTACACACCATTGCGTACATCAAGCTTCCGACGGCAGAGGCATATGGTACTTTCATCATGTCCTCCTTCTCAGCCTTTGTCTTGGGGCTTTGCTTGCTGGACAACTTGCAGTTTGCCGGGAGGGTTGACCCGACCGGTCTTGCTTCCGACATGTTGAACCGGTGAAGCACCTTTGTCACGTACTTCTCTTGTGACAGCCACAACTGCTTCTTCTTCCGGTCCCGGATGATGTGCATCCCTAGTATTTGCCTCGCCGGACCCAGGTCCTTCATTGAGAAGGTTCGGTGAAGCGCTTTCTTCAGCATCCGTATCTTGACCTGGTCCCGTCCGACGATCAACATGTCGTCCACGTACAGGAGGAGTATTAGAAAGTCTCCTCCTTCGAACTTCTTCACAAACACGCAGTGATCGGACTGCGTTTTGTGGTACCCTTCGTCGGTCATGAAAGAGTCGAACTTCCGGTACCATTGCCGGGGAGCCTGCTTCAGTCCGTAAAGGCTCTTCTTCAACCGGCATACCAGGTGCTCCTTCCCTTTCTTCTCGAATCCTTCGGTTGCTGCATGTAGATCTCTTCTTCGAGGTCACCGTGAAGGAATGCCGTCTTCACGTCCATCTGTTCTACCTCGAGGTTCATGCTTGCCGCTATGCTCAGCACCGTCCGGATGGAGGTCATCTTCACTACCGGGGCAAAAATCTCGTCGAAGTCGACGCCCTTCTTCTGCTGGAACCCCTTCACCACGATCCTGGCTTTGTATCTCGGGGGGTTTCCGGCATCTCCCGGTTTCAGCTTGAACACCCACTTGTTTCGAAGTGCCCGCTTTCCTTTCGGCAACTCCACAAGTTCATATGTGTGGTTCTCATGCAGGGAATCCATCTCCTCCTGCATGGCACTTAACCACCTGCGGCTATGGGTGTCAAGCTTTGCTTCTTCAAAACTCTCCGGCTCCCCCTCGTCGGTTAGCAGCACGTGCTCTGGTTCCAGAAATCTCCGGGGGGCCCTTCTCTCTCTTAGAGGATATCTCCGTTCCGGAGCTTCGGTAACCGGCTCCTCCGTTTCCTCTTCATCCGAATCCATTTCGGGATCGGGGCCGGTTCCGGTATCAGTTTCATCTTCCTCGGCCGGTTCTGTTTCTTCACCGTCTTCGGCCGGATCCTCGAGTGCTAACCGGTCCCTTGCCGGTCGGGACTGCTCCTCGTAGAGTTGATCCTCACCGGTCGACTTGGAGCTCTTCATCTTCTTCTCCGACTCCCAGTCGGCGAGTGTCTTGTCCTCCATGAAGATGATATCACGACTCCGGAATATCTTTTTGTCGACCGGGTCCCATACTCGGTAGCCGAACTCGTCATCGCCGTAACCGAGGAATATGCATGGCCGGGTCTTTGGATCTAGCTTTCCTCTCCGGTCCTTTGCCACATGCACATATGCGAGACACCCGAACACCTTCAGATGCCGGTAGGATACTTCCCTACCGGTCCACACTCTCTGCGGCGTGTCTCCGTCCAAAGGTACTGAGGGTGATCTGTTTATCACGTATGTCGCCGTCGACATTGCCTCAGCCCAAAACCCCTTGGGTAATTTCGCATGCGCCAGCATACTCCGGACCCTCTCCATTATGGTCCGGTTCATCCTCTCGGCCAGCCCGTTCAGTTCCGGCGTCTTCGGCACAGTAAACTCGAGCCGGATTCCCTTCGAGTGACAATACCCCTCGAACTGCCCTCGGTATTCCCCTCCGTTATCCGCTCGTATCGCTTTCAGCTTCTTGCCGGATTCCCTTTCCACTCTCGCGTGGAGTTCTTTGAAGACGCCCAACACTTGGTCCTTTGTCTTTAACGGTGCCGTCCACAGCTTCCGGCTGTGGTCATCAATGAATGTCACGAAGTACTGGGCTCCGCCATGTGACTTCGTTTCTACTTGACACACGTCAGTGTGCACCAACTCCAATGGTGCGCTACGTCTCGTCGGTGGCCTTGAGTGGAAGGAGGTTCGGTTCTGCTTACCGGTCAGGCAATTGGTGCACTTCTCCAGGTGCACATGCTTCACTGGAATAAGGTTGTCTTCTGCAAGCCTCTTCATCCCCTTCTCACTCATGTGGCACAGTCTCTTGTGCCACAGCTCACCGGCAGTGTCGGCTGCCACGTTCAACTCCTCCGGACACAACCGGGCATTCATAAGGTACAGTGTGTTGACTTTCCGGGCCCGAGCCACTATCAGGTTCCCCTTGCTGAACTTCATTACGCAATTCCGGATGCTACCTGTGTAGCCTTCATCGTCTAGCCTCCCGGCCGAAATCAGGTTCAATCGAACCTCCGGAACGTGTCGGACATCCTTCAGCAACATTTTGCATCCGGTCGAGGTTGTCAACCACACGTCTCCTATGCCGGCAATCCGGCACGTACCTTCATTTCCCATCCGAACACAGCCATGCTCACCGGCTGTGTAGGATGAGAAGTATCTTCTTTCCGGGGTCAGGTGGAACGACACTCCGGAATCGACCACCCAGGTAGTCTCATCGCCGGCAATGTTTAGTTCACCTTCTTCGGTGATGAGCATGATCTCCGATCCGAACCATTCCGGTCCGTGGCTCCCCGGTAAGCACCGTTCCGTTCGGAAGACTTCTTCGAATCGGTGTCGTCGGCTCCGTTGTCTTTTCGGTAATGCCGACAATTCTTTCGGAAGTGCCCCGGCTTTCCACAGTGGAAGCATGTGGGCCTTCCTCTTGACTGCGACCGGGTCCCCGACTTCTCCCGTCTTTGCGGACTCCGGTTCCGTTGTCTTCCCCGATCCGATTCGGTAAGCAGCATCTTCGGATCGGAGGCCGGTTCTTTATCTCTCCGACGCGCTTCTTCGTTCAAAATGCTTGTCTTTACCATTTGTAGAGACAAGTTATCTTCGGTGCAGGAGGTGCTGAGAGTCACCACCAAGTTCTCCCAGCTTGCCGGCAATGTACACATCAGGATGATGGCTTGCATTGCATCCTCCAACGGGAACTTGATCGCCGCAAGCTGGTTCACGAATCCCATGAACGTGCTTACGTGTTCCACCATACTCTCGCCGTCCCGGTACTTGAGGTTCACTATCTTCCTCATCAGGGAGGTCCGGTTCAACGCATTCTTCCTCTCGTAGAGGCCCGACAGCTTCTGCCACATCTCATATGCGTTGGTGTCGTTCGCCACATGTTGTAGAACGCTCACGTCGACGTATTGCCGAATGGTTGCAACGGCTTTCCGGTTCAGAAGCCTCCATTCCGTCTCAAGTACCCCCTTGGGTATTTCCGACCTGTCGATCGGTTCATACAGGTCCCGAACAATGAGCAGATCCTCCATCTTTATCTTCCAGTCGGCGTAGTTCTGCGCATTCAGCACCATCATCACCGGCTGCCCGCTGCTGCCGCCTTCCATTTTCTGCACTGCAGTCGCTCTGATACCAGATTGTTAGGGATTGACGCTTTCCAATACCTTCACCTCTCGGCCACAACCGAGGAAACACGAATCAATACAGCAGAAAATCGAAAACACAGAGAGAGACTCGAATGCAATGGATTTAGCGTGGAAAACCCTAGACGGGAAAAACCACGGGAGTGCAAGACTCCAACTATCACTATACGCAGGGAATGTACAATGGTGAGCTGCAAGGCGACGACCTTGAGCTCGCTGTCCTCGCCACAGGCGGCGGTATTACACAGAGGCGTCGACCTCTTCCTTTCTCTCGCTCTCTCTCACTCTCTCTAAGTGGAAAACAGAAAAATGAGCAACAAAACTACAAAACTGTTTGCCCTAAGTCATATTTATACACATATGACTTTCGGGCTATTTACAAATATAGCCTCAAGGGCCCTTGGCAAACATATTCACAAATATGTCCCCGCATCCGGATCTCTCTCCGGGTACATTCGTCATCCGGCTCCGTAGCCGGGGTCTTCATCATCCGGATCCGGAACCGGGTCTTCATCATCCGGCTCCGTAGCCGGGGTCTTCATCATCCGGATCCGGAACCGGGTCTTCATCATCCGGCTCCGATACCGGGTACTCCTCATTCGGGTCTTCATTCCCGACTCCCGGACATCCGACCATCCCATCCGGAGGGACCGTAATCCCAACAGTATGTCCGTATGTATGCATGTACGTATAGACGTACTATGTACGTACACACGTATCTATGTATCTGTATGTACATATGTAATAATGTATGTATGTATTCACAGATCGATAATTAATAATGAGGCAAGTAAACTCCGAGTCTTTAGCACAATAGAGTCTTTTGTGGAGTCATGTGGTTTCCCTGGTAATAATGGAGGTAGTCGTCGAGGTTGAGGAATCTCTCGTGGGTCGGAGATATGGCCATCACCATCTCTAGATTGGGGAAAGCAAAGCTTTGACAGACCTTCATGGTTCTCTCATTATGGTAATCATTGATAGGTTTCGAATATTGAATTAATAATATTGTATTACATGCTTCCGAGACTAGGTTATGTTCTCGAGGTATTGAACGAATTTGTCAAAACAAGGCTTTTCATTAACTTGCAGAAAAAAAGGTGCTTGTTTAAGGCTTCTCGAGCATGACACATGCTAAACTTGCACTAAGTAGAACTTGAACGCCTCTTCATCCAATTCATATGCAATGTTTTTTTCTTATTTGCGCACATGGCCATCCATCACTTCCATTCTTTTTTAACGCTGCTCACTTTGCAAATAAGAATAATGTTTAATTGGTTGGTCTCGAGGCAAATTTCTAAGTTGCAAAGAGTGAAAAGTTATGGTAGAAGTGAGAAAGGGCATGTAAATGCTTAATTTGGATGTTGAAATCCTATTGCTTGCAGTAACATCAAAAGGAGAGGTATCATAAAAAAGCACAAAAGAACGTTGTTTAAAGGAGAGGAGGTATCATAAAAAAGCACAAAACAACGTTGTTTACAGACACAGACACAGACAGACGTCGGCTGGCTGCTGTGTGATATCGGCTCCTCTTCTTCTTCTTCTTCTTCAACATGCCTTGGGCCTCTGATGCCAGAGCGTTGGCTTCCTTCTTCGGTGCCCCATCTCCGCATTCTTCCAGCAGCAGCTGGACTCCTCTATGTTCTCCAACGCCGCTACCTCTTCCTTCTCCTCCCCAACGCATCCACATACAACCACACAGAAGAAGTGCCTTCTCCCTAACCACCGCCGCCTCCTCATCACCATTCAAAGCACACATGCTCACCTCCCTCAAGGTCAATATATATATATTCTAAATATTGTGATATGCATATCCACATGCATATGCATATCCACATGCATATGTATTTGTATATTCAATGGAAACTTAATGTGGATGTTTTATATTCATTTTTGAACTTCTCTCACAGACTGTTAGTTCAACTATGGAGAGCTTCCTCAACAATACTGAAAAAGAAGAGCGCTCCGAATTGATGGCAATCTCGCCTCTGGATGGGCGCTATGCTCGGCAGGTGAAGAAGCTAAGCCCCTATCTGAGTGAGTACGGTTTGATGTCATGTTCTCACCTTCCTTGCTGCATTTCTCATTTTGAATTTAGAAAGCCAACTCGAAAAATGCCATTGTGGCAAGATTTAAATTCCAATAAATGCTTGGCTATCGTATCTCAATGGAATGGTATTAAACCCGAAACTTACTGATGTGGAAAGGTCTGGTTGGTTTTGATACTGTGTTCTTTTATACAATATCCATCTGAATCAATGGTAGAAATTGCACAACCGAAGCCTTGATGAATTTGGATACAGTTACTGCTTTTTTTTTCCTATATGAACGGTTTAGGTTTAACTACAGTAATAGGTTTGTGTATGATACATTGCATCGTAAGAAACCGTTCATATAAGAAATAAAAAGCAGCAACTGTATCCAAATTCATCATAGGCTTTGGTTGTGCAATTTCTACCATTGATTCAGATGGATATTGTATGAAAGAACACAGTATCAAAACCAACCAGAACTTTTCACATCAGTAAGTTTCGGGTTTAATACTATTCCATTAAGATACGATAACCAAGCATTTATTGGAATTTAAATCTTGCCACAATGGCATTTTTCGAGTTGGCTTTCTAAATTCAAAATGAGAAAAGCAACAGGGAAGGAGAGAACATGACATCATTCAGGAACACAAGCTCAAATGCAATGAACAAGATAATATAAATCCACGGGGGATCATAGAACTCTTCATATAAGAAATAAAAACAGGCAACAAAAAACACATCTTTTACTAGTTGAAACAATGCTCGCACATACCCAAACACTTAACGGTTTCTTACGATGCAATGTATCATACACAAACCTATTACTGTAGTTAAACCTAAACCCTTCATATAAGAAATAAAAAGCAGTAACTATATCCAAATTCATCATAGGCTTTGGTTGTGCAATTTCTACCATTGATTCAGATCGATATTGTATAAAAGAACAGAGTATCAAAACCAAGCAGACTTTTCCACATCAGTAAGTTTCGGGTTTAATACTATTCCATTAAGATACGATAGCCAAGCATTTATTAGAATTTAAATCTTGCCACAATGGCATTTTTCGAGTTGCCTTCTAAAATCAAAATGAGAAAAGCAGCAAGGAAGGAGAGAACATGACATCATTCAGGAACACAAGCTCAAATGCAATGAACAAGATGATATAAATCCACGAGGGATCATAGAACTCTTCATATAAGAAATAAAAACATGCAACAAAAAACACATCTTTTACTAGTTGAAACAATGCTCGCACATACCCAACCACTTAACGGTTTCTTACGATGCAATGTATCATACTCAAATCTATTACTGTAGTTAAACCTAAACCGTTCATATAAGAAATAAAAAGCAGTAACTGTATCCAAATTCATCATAGGCTTTGGTTATGCAATTTCTACCATTGATTCATACGGATATTGTATGAAAGAACAGAGTATCAAAACCAACCAGACGTTTCCACATCAGTAAGTTTCCGCTTTAATACTATTCCATTAAGATACGATCACCAAGCATTTATTGGAATTTAAATCTTGCCACTTTTGTCATTTTTCGAGTTGGCTTTGTAAATTCAAAATGACAAAAGCAGCAAGGAAGGAGAGAACATGACATCATTCAGGAACACAAGCTCAAATGCAATGAACAAGATGATATAAATCCACGGGGGATCATAGAACTCTTCATATAAGAAATAAAAACACGCAACAAAAAACACATCTTTTACTAGTTGAAACAAATGCTCGCACATACCCAAACACTTAACGGTTTCTTACGATGCAATGTATCATACACAAACCTATTACTATAGTTAAACCTAAACCGTTCATATAAGAAATAAAAAGCAGTAACTGTATCCAAATTCATCATAGGCTTTGGTTGTGCAATTTCTACCATTGATTCAGAAGGATATTGTTTGAAAGAACACAACATCAAAACCAACCAGACCTTTCCACATCAGTAAGTTTCGGGTTTAATACTATTCCATTAAGATACGATAACCAAGCATTTATTGGAATTTTATATCTTGCCACAATGACATTTTTCGAGTTGGCTTTCTAAATTCAAAATGAGAAAACCAGCAAGGAAGGAGAGAACATGACATCATTCAGGAACACAAGCTCAAATGCAATGAACAAGATGATATAAATCCACGGGGGATCATAGAACTCTTCATATAAGAAATAAAAACAGGCAACAAAAAACACATCTTTTACTAGTTGAAACAATGCTCGCACATACCCAAACACTTAACGGTTTCTTACGATGCAATGTATCATACACAAACCTATTACTGTAGTTAAACCTAAACCCTTCATATAAGAAATAAAAAGTAGTAACTATATCCAAATTCATCATAGGCTTTGGTTGTGCAATTTCTACCATTGATTCAGATCGATATTGTATAAAAGAACAGAGTATCAAAACCAACCAGACTTTTCCACATCAGTAAGTTTCGGGTTTAATACTATCCCATTAAGATACGATAGCCAAGCATTTATTGGAATTTAAATCTTGCCACAATGGTATTTTTCGAGTTGCCTTCTAAAATCAAAATGAGAAAAGCAGCAAGGAAGGAGAGAACATGACATCATTCAGGAACACATGCTCAAATGCAATGAACAAGATGATATAAATCCACGAGGGATCATAGAACTCTTCATATAAGAAATACAAACATGCAACAAAAAACACATCTTTTACTAGTTGAAACAATGCTCGCACATACCCAACCACTTAACGGTTTCTTACGATGCAATGTATCATACTCAAATCTATTACTGTAGTTAAACCTAAACCGTTCATATAAGAAATAAAAAGCAGTAACTGTATCCAAATTCATCATAGGCTTTGGTTGTGCAATTTCTACCATTGATTCAGATCGATATTGTATGAAAGAACACAGTATCAAAACCAACCAGACCTTTCCACATCAGTAAGTTTTTGCTTTTATACTATTCCATTAAGATACGATAACCAAGCATTTATTGGAATTTAAATCTTGCCACAATGGCATTTTTCGAGTTGGCTTTCTAAATTCAAAATGAGAAAAGCAGCAAGGAAGGAGAGAACATGACATCATTCATGAACACAAGCTCAAATGCAATGAACAAGATGATATAAATCCACGGGGGATCATAGAACTCTTCATATAAGAAATAAAAACATGCAACAAAAAACAAATCTTTTACTAGTTGAAACAATGCTCGCACATACCCAAACACTTAACGGTTTCTTACGATGCAATGTATCATACTCAAATCTATTACTGTAGTTAAACCTAAACCGTTCATATAAGAAATAAAAAGAAGTAACTGTATCCAAATTCATCATAGGCTTTGGTTGTGCAATTTCTACCATTGATTCAGATGGATATTGTATGAAAGAACAGAGTATCCAAACCAACTCGAAAAATGCCATTGTGGCAATATTTAAATTCCAATAAATGCTTGGTTATCGTATCTTAATGGAATAGTATTAAAGCGGAAACTTACTGATGTGGAAACGGGGCATTTTTTGCAGGGTGTATAATATCAGGAAGTTGTTTTTGCTGCATTTTGCAGTGTAGGTGCTCTGCGAATTAAAGCTGTGTGCTTGGATTTTCGAGCCTATGCAGACGCAAGCAACAAAGAAGCGTAGATACACCAACACTCATTTATGTATAATTAGCTGCAATCTTTTCGAATTCTATAGTTATCATTTCTTTTTGTGCTCGAATGTGTCTACAGGTGTTTGCAGGCTCTACAGCAGATCAAACAAGAGTTTTATGCTGTTAGAGAGAAGCTCGATACTTTGATGCAGGTGAAGATATCTCCATGCACACTCCACTACTTTTTGGGGGGATTATTTTTGTATTTGTAACTACACTTATGATTTGTGTGTGCTCTTTACGATTTAAAAGGCCTAATTAATAATACCATTGTTGGAATTAACCCCATTAATTGATTTATTAATTAGTCCCATTGCGACAATCTGGAAACTTCCCATCTCTTTTCTACGTATTCCCTTCATCTGGAATTAATTCTGGTTTTCGTTCTTCTTTTTCATAGCTTGAAAAGCAAATTATTGCTGCTGGGGGAGTTGTTCCGATGATAGAGTGAAGCCGATGGATTGGAGGCGTGTTGTGTGGATTAGAGAATGCTGCTTCTTTCTGTTGCATGAACCTGGAGATTTGGAATGAGAAGTTGCTTAGCATCTCAACTGAAGTTATGTGCTCTGTCGGAGGCCTGGACATACTACTCATTTTACGTACTATTGGCTCCATTCTCCGAGATTTAATATCTTTTAGGTTGTTAATACTTGTAGTGTTTACTATATAGTCAGTAGTGGCCGATGTTTTCACATGTGATTATAAGTTGAGTGATTCAAACTTTGATCTTTGATGTGGCAAGGCCTTTGTTTGCTTTAGAGCTTATGTATTCATGATAAATAATGTCATTTAATTCAATTGTCGTTGGAGATTGATCTTCTGTTTTAGTTGTGGCCTATGATGGTGTATGTATTGAGAACAAGGTAGCAAACAGAGCACAAAAATCTACCACATCTCTAAACCCTAAACACTAAACTCTTTGGTTGACACTCTTATGGTGACCCACATCTTACAAACAGGAATAATGCTACTCACTTCCAAGTAGACAGGTAATGCAAGGATTTCGTTAAACCGATTGCAACGTATGATATGGTGTGTATTAATTATAACCTATAATAAGCAAGGAGGGCTAGTAACAAACACACCGAGTCCGCTAAAACCAAACTAAAAGAAGAAGACACGGAGGTGAAAATGGTAAAGATGGCATAGAGAACACGCATGTATGTATGTATGTATGCCGTTAGATAGAATAGAATAGATAGCTGTTTAACATTTTTTTCCACATCAGTAAGTTTCGGGTTTGGAATTTAAATCTTGCCACAATGGCATTTCTCGAGTTCGCTTTCTAAATTCAAAATGAGAAATGCAGCAAGGAAGGAGAGAACTCTTCATATAAGAAATAAAAACAGGCAACAAAGAACACACCTTTTACTAGTTGAAACAATGCTCGCACATACGCAACCACTTAACAGTTTGTTACGATGCAATGTATCATACTCAAATCTATTACTGTAGTTAAACCTAAACCGTTCATATAAGAAATAAAAAGCAGTAACTGTATCCAAATTCATCATAGGCTTTGGTTGTGCAATTTCTACCATTGATTGAGATGGATATTGTATAAAAGAACACAATATCAAAACCAACCAGACGTTTCCACATCAGTAAGTTTCGGGTTTAATACTATTCCATTAAGATACGATAGCCAAGCATTTATTGGAATTTAAATCTTGCCACAATGGCATTTTTCGAGTTGGCTTTCTAAATTCAAAATGAGAGAAGCAGCAGGGAAGGAGAGAACATGACATCATTCAGGAACACAAGCTCAAATGCAATGAACAAGATGATATAAATCCACGGGGGATCATAGAACTCTTCATATAAGAAATATAAACAGGCAACAAAAAACACATCTTTTACTAGTTGAAACAATGCTCGCACATACCAAAGTACTTAACGGTTTCTTACGATGCAATGTATCATACACAAACTTATTACTGTAGTTAAACCTATACCCTTCATATAAGAAATAAAAAGCAGCAACTGTATCCAAATTTATCATAGGCTTTGGTTATGCAATTTCTACCATTGATTCATATGAATATTGTATGAAAGAACAGAGTATCAAAACCAACCAGACCTTTCCACATCAGTAAGTTTTCGCTTTCATACTATTCCATTAAGATACGATAACCAAGCATTTATTGGAATTTAAATCTTGCCACAATGGCATTTTTCGAGTTGGCTTTCTAAATTCAAAATGAGAAATGCAGCAAGGAAGGAGAGATCATGACATCATTCAGGTACACAAGCTCAAAGGCAATGAACAAGATGATATAAATCCACGGGGGATCATAGAACTCTTCATATAAGAAAAAAAAACATGCAACAAAAAACACATCTTTTACTAGTTGAAACAATGCTCGCACATACCCAAACACTTAACGGTTTCTTACGATGCAATGTATCATACACAAACCTATTACTATAGTTAAACCTAAACCGTTCATATAAGAAATAAAAAGCAGTAACTGTATCCAAATTCATCATAGGCTTTGGTTGTGCAATTTCTACCATTGATTCAGATCGATATTATATAAAAGAACAGAGTATCAAAACCAACCAGACGTTTCCACATCAGTAAGTTTCGGGTTTAATACTATTCCATTAAGATACGATAACCAAGCATTTATTGGAATTTAAATCTTGCCACAATGGCATTTTTCGAGTTGGCTTTCTAAATTCAAAATGAGAAAAGCAGCTAGGAAGGAGAGAACATGACATCATTCAGGAACACAAGTTGAAATGCAATGAACAAGATGATATAAATCCACGAGGGATCATAGAACTCTTCATATAAGAAATAAAAACATGCAACAAAAAACACATCTTTTACTAGTTGAAACAATGCTCGCACATACCCAAACACTTAACGGTTTCTTACGATGCAATGTATCATACTCAAATCTATTACTGTAGTTAAACCTAAACCGTTCATATAAGAAATAAAAAGCAGCAACTGTATCCAAATTCATCATAGGCTTTGGTTGTGCAATTTCTACCATTGATTCAGATGGATATTGTATGAAAGAACATAGTATCAAAACCAACCAGACCTTTCCACATCAGTAAGTTTTTGCTTTTATACTATTCCATTAAGATACGATAACCAAGCATTTATTGGAATTTAAATCTTGCCACAATGGCATTTTTCGAGTTGGCTTTCTAAATTCAAAATGAGAAAAGCAGCAAGGAAGGAGAGAACATGACATCATTCAAGAACACAAGCTCAAATGCAATGAACAAGATGATATAAATCCACGGGGGATCATGGAACTCTTCATATAAGAAATAAAAACATGCAACAAAAAACAAATCTTTTACTAGTTGAAACAATGCTCGCACATACCCAACCACTTGACCGTTTCTTACGATGCAATGTATCATACTCAAATCTATTACTGTAGTTAAACCTAAACCGTTCATATAAGAAATAAAAAGCAGTAACTGTATCCAAATTCATCATAGGCTTTGGTTGTGCAATTTCTACCATTGATTCAGATGGATATTGTATGAAAGAACAGAGTATCAAAACCAACTCGAAAAATGCCATTGTGGCAATATTTAAATTCCAATAAATGCTTGCTTATCGTATCTTAATGGAATAGTATTAAAGCGGAAACTTACTGATGTGGAAACGGGGCTTTTTTTGCAGGGTGTATAATATCAGGAAGTTGTTTTTGCTGCATTTTGCAGTGTAGGTGCTCTGCGAATTAAAGCTGTGTGCTTGGATTTTCGAGCCTATGCAGACGCAAGCAACAAAGAAGCGTAGATACACCAACACTCATTTATGTATAATTAGCTGCAATCTTTTCGAATTCTATAGTTATCATTTCTTTTTGTGCTCGAATGTGTCTACAGGTGTTTGCAGGCTCTACAGCCGATCAAACAAGAGTTTTATGCTGTTAGAGAGAAGCTCGATACTTTGATGCAGGTGAAGATATCTCCATGCACACTCCACTACTTTTTGGGGGGATTATTTTTGTATTTGTAACTACACTTATGATTTGTGTGTGCTCTTTACGATTTAAAAGGCCTAATTAATAATACCATTGTTGGAATTAACCCCATTAATCGATTTATTAATTAGTCCCATTGCGACAATCTGGAAACTTCCCATCTCTTTTCTACGTATTCCCTTCATCTGGAATTAATTCTGGTTTTCGATCTTCTTTTTCATAGCTTGAAAAGCAAATTATTGCTGCTGGGGGAGTTGTTCCGATGATAGAGTGAAGCCGATGGATTGGAGGCGTGTTGTGTGGATTAGAGAATGCTGCTTCTTTCTGTTGCATGAACCTGGAGATTTGGAATGAGAAGTTGCTTAGCATCTCAACTGAAGTTATGTGCTCTGTCGGAGGCCTGGACATACTACTCATTTTACGTACTATTGGCTCCATTCTCCGAGATTTAATATCTTTTAAGTTGTTAATACTTGTAGTGTTTACTATATAGTCAGTAGTGGCCGATGTTTTCACATGTGATTATAAGTTGAGTGATTCAAACTTTGATCTTTGATGTGGCAAGGCCTTTGTTTGCTTTAGAGCTTATGTATTCATGATAAATAATGTCATTTAATTCAATTGTCGTTGGAGATTGATCTTCTGTTTTAGTTGTGGCCTATGATGGTGTATGTATTGAGAACAAGGTAGCAAACAGAGCACAAAAATCTACCACATCTCTAAACCCTAAACACTAAACTCTTTGGTTGACACTCTTATGGTGACCCACATCTTACAAACAGGAATAATGCTACTCACTTCCAAGTAGACAGGTAATGCAAGGATTTCGTTAAACCGATTGCAACGTATGATATGGTGTGTATTAATTATAACCTATAATAAGCAAGGAGGGCTAGTAACAAACACACCGAGTCCGCTAAAACCAAACTAAAAGAAGAAGACACGGAGGTGAAAATGGTAAAGATGGCATAGAGAACACGCATGTATGTATGTATGTATGCCGTTAGATAGAATAGAATAGATAGCTGTTTAACATTTTTTTCCACATCAGTAAGTTTCGGGTTTGGAATTTAAATCTTGCCACAATGGCATTTTTCGAGTTGGCTTTCTAAATTCAAAATGAGAAATGCAGCAAGGAAGGAGAGAACATGAAATCATTCAGGAACACAAGGTCAAATGCAATGAACAAGATGATATAAATCCACGGGGGATCATAGAACTCTTCATATAAGAAATAAAAACAGGCAACAAAGAACACACCTTTTACTAGTTGAAACAATGCTCGCACATACCCAACCACTTAACGGTTTGTTACAATGTAATGTATCATACTCAAATCTATTACTGTAGTTAAACCTAAACCGTTCATATAAGAAATAAAAAGCAGTAACTGTATCCAAATTCATCATAGGCTTTGGTTGTGCAATTACTACCATTGATTCAGATGGATATTGTATGAAAGAATACAGTATCAAAACCAACCAGACCTTTCCACATCAGTAAGTTTCGGGTTTAATACTATTCCATTAAGATACGATAACCAAGCATTTATTGGAATTTAAATCTTGCCACAATGGCATTTTTCGAGTTAGCTTTCTAAATTCAAAATGAGAAAAGCAGCAAGGAAGGAGAGAACATGACATCATTCAGGAACACAAGCTCAAATGCAATGAACAAGATGATAAAAATCCACGGGGGATCATAGAACTCTTGATATAAGAAATAAAAACAGGCAACAAAAAACACATCTTCTACTAGTTGAAACAATGCTCGCACATACCCAACCACTTAACGGTTTCTTACGATGCAATGTATCATACACAAACCTATTACTATAGTTAAACCTAAACCTTTCATCTAAGAAATAAAAAGCAGTAACTGTATCCAAATTCATTATAGGCTTTGGTTGTGCAATTTCTACCATTGATTCAGATGGATATTGTATGAAAGAACACAATATCAAAACCAACCAGACGTTTCCACATCAGTAAGTTTCGGGTTTAATACTATTCCATTAAGATACGATAGCCAAGCATTTCTTGGAATTTAAATCTTGCCACAATGGCATTTTTCGAGTTGGCTTTCTAAATTCAAAATGAGAAAAACAGCAAGGAAGGAGAGAACATGACATCATTCAGGAAAACAAGCTCAAATGCAATGAACAAGATGATATAAATCCACGGGGGATCATAGAACTCTTCATATAAGAAATAAAAACATGCAACAAAAAACACTTCTTTTACTAGTGGAAACAATGCTCGCACATACCCAACCACTTAACCGTTTATTACGATACAATGTATCATACTCAAAGCTATTACTGTAGTTAAACCTAAACCGTTCATATAAGAAATAAAACGCAGCAACTGTATCCAAATTCATCATAGGCTTTGGTTTTGCAATTTCTACCATTGATTTAGATGGATATTGTATGAAAGAACACAGTATCAAAACCAACCAGACCTTTCCACATCAGTAAGTTTCGGGTTTAATACTATTCCATTAAGGTACGATAACCAAGCATTTATTGGAATTTAAATCTTGCCACAATGGCATTTTTCGAGTTGGCTTTCTAAATTCAAAATGAGAAAAGCAGCAGGGAAGGAGAGAACATGACATCATTCAGGAACACAAGCTCAAATGCAATGAACAAGATGATATAAATCCACGGGGGATCATAGAACTCTTCATATAAGAAATATAAACAGGCAACAAAAAACACATCTTTTACTAGTTGAAACAATGCTCGCACATACCCAAACACTTAACGGTTTCTTACGATGCAATGTATCATACACAAACTTATTACTGTATTTAAACCTAAACCCCTCATATAAGAAATAAAAAGCAGCAACTGTATCCAAATTCATCATAGGCTTTGGTTATGCAATTTCTACCATTGATTCATATGGATAATGTATGAAAGAACAGAGTATCAAAACCAACCAGACCTTTCCACATCAGTAAGTTTTCGCTTTCATACTATTCCATTAAGATACGATAACCAAGCATTTATTGGAATTTAAATCTTGCCACAATGGCATTTTTCGAGTTGGCTTTCTAAATTCAAAATGAGAAATGCAGCAAGGAAGGAGAGATCATGACATCATTCAGGTACACAAGCTCAAATGCAATGAACAAGATGATATAAATCCACGGGGGATCATAGAACTCTTCATATAAGAAATAAAAACACGCAACAAAAAACACATCTTTTACTAGTTGAAACAAATGCTCGCACATACCCAAACACTTAACGGTTTCTTACGATGCAATGTATCATACACAAACCTATTACTATAGTTAAACCTAAACCGTTCATATAAGAAATAAAAAGCAGTAACTGTATCCAAATTCATCATAGGCTTTGGTTGTGCAATTTCTACCATTGATTCAGATGGATATTGTTTGAAAGAACACAACATCAAAACCAACCAGACCTTTCCACATCAGTAAGTTTCGGGTTTAATACTATTCCATTAAGATACGATAACCAAGCATTTATTGGAATTTTATATCTTGCCACAATGACATTTTTCGAGTTGGCTTTCTAAATTCAAAATGAGAAAACCAGCAAGGAAGGAGAGAACATGACATCATTCAGGAACACAAGCTCAAATGCAATGAACAAGATGATATAAATCCACGGGGGATCATAGAACTCTTCATATAAGAAATAAAAACAGACAAAAAAAAACACATCTTTTACTAGTTGAAACAATGCTCGCACATACCCAAACACTTAACGGTTTTTTACGATGCAATGTATCATACACAAACCTATTACTGTAGTTAAACCTAAACCCTTCATATAAGAAATAAAAAGTAGTAACTATATCCAAATTCATCATAGGCTTTGGTTGTGCAATTTCTACCATTGATTCAGATCGATATTGTCGTGACTCTTGAGTAGGAAGCAGAGAGAGAGCGATGGCGATAGAGATAACGATAACGATAGAGATGGCGAGAGCGGTAGAGATAGCGATAGTGATAGAAAGAGAGTGAAAGAGGGAGAGAGTGCGAGAGAGAGAAAAGTATAAGTGAGAGATAAGAAATGGGAATGCGATTATATTATGAGAAAGAAGATTACAAGGAGTAGGCTATGGGCTAAAGACTGGTGTTGAACCGAATGAGTTGTGATGAGTGTATGGACTCTTATTTATAGGCCCTTATGGAGTATTCTAGAATGTTCTAGAATATTTTAGATATTTATGAATAATAATAATAATAAATATAATCATGAAATATTCAAGAACATTCTAGAATAATCTAGAATGTTCTAAATATCTCGTAATAACTAAACATATAATTATTATGATTACATCTCACATATGTTATTACAATGGTTAAAGTACAATATGTAAACCAAGAGGTTACGGGTTCGATTCCTGGTTCGCCAAGATGAATGTCATGATAAGCCAAGATGTATGTCTTCATGACATTATCCCCCCTTTTCGATGACGAGTTGCACGAGTCGGAAGAAAAGAGTTCAGACTTGGTTTATGAGGATATTGGTTGTGAAATGCAACAACCATGTCGGAGGCATTGGCAAGATGTTCGGCAGGCTCCCATGTTCGATCATTAGGTGTATAGCCTAACCAATCAACCAAGTAGTATAGTTTGTTGCGAATGATCTTGGAGTCGAGGATAGCGGCAACCTCATATTCAGAGCCATTGGAAACGTCAATTGGAGGTGGGGGAGGTGTAACACGACCCGGAATAGAGCTCGTTGTGTAAGGCTCCAAAAGTGAAACATGGAAGACCGGGTGAAGACGCATATGAGGAGGAAGATCAAGTCGAAATGTCACATCATTGATCTTACCACTTATGACATATGGGCCAAAACGTTGATAATCCAATTTGTAGCAAGGTCGGGTCGTTTTAATGCTACCTTGTAAGAGCCATACACGATCGCCTAGTTGAAATGTAGTCGATGAATCACGTCGATGACGGTCAGCAATCTTCTTTTGAGTGTTTTGGGCTTCACATAAATGATGCAAAAGCATATCCTGAACTTCTTGGAGTCGAGTGAGCCGATCTTCAGCAGCTGGGTTTTTTGGGAGTTCAGGATGTTCAAGCATCGTCCAACGAGGATGGTACCCAATGTTTGCAAAAAATGGGGAATATCCAGTAGAAGAATGCTCGGAGTTGTTATAAGCAAATTCTGCCAAAGGTAGTAAATCCACCCAATCATCTTGTTGATAGTTGACAAAACAACGTAGATATTGCTCGACTGTTTGGTTGGTGCGCTCACTCTGCCCATTAGTCTCTGGATGGTAGCCGGAAGAGAGTTTACAAGAAGTATGTAAGAGTCTGAACATGTGCCGCCAAAATTTCGAGATGAATTGGGGACCCCGATCACTGATAATATCATCCGGAAGACCATGATGGCGAAACACCTCCCGCATGAGTAAATCAGCTGTCTCTTGACTAGTAATGGTCTTTGTGCATGGAAGGAAATGTGCCATCTTCGTAAAACGATCAACAACCGTGAGAATCGAATCAAATCCCTTGGAAGGTGGAAGATCCGTAATAAAGTCCAAGGAAATAGATTTCCATGGGCTCTCCGGAATAGGCATTGGCTGTAATAAGCCATATGGATGATGTCGAGGCTTTTTTGATCGGCAGCATGTATCACAGCTACGAACATAATCCGTAACAAAATGGCGAAGCCGTGGCCACCAATATCGGCGAGAAATCAACTCAAAAGTCTTGTGGATGCCGAAGTGTCCCGCCATTGGTGTGTCATGACATTGTTGCATGACTTTGAGTCGAGAAGGACCGTCAGACACATACAAGAGAGTTTGTCGAAAAAGTAACCCATCATGCCAACTAAACTGGGTGTAGTCTAGACGAGGATTTTGAGTTTGGGAGCTAGATGCACGATTTGGGATAATATGGCTCAAAACCTCTTGGGCGAACGATTATTATGATTACATCTCACATATGTTATTACAATATGTTCTAAATATCTCGTAATAACTAAACATATAATTATTATGATTACATCTCACATATGTTATTACAATGGTTAAAGTACAATATGTAAACCAAGAGGTTACGGGTTCGATTCCTGGTTCGCCAAGATGAATGTCATGATAAGCCAAGATGTATGTCTTCATGACACCTATCACTCCTGGACGAAGCACATCCAGCGAAGATATCACTGGATCCGGGAAAGGATAGAAGACCAGGAGTTCGTGCTGACGAAGATCCACACGGACGAGAACGGGTCAGACATGCTGACCAAAGTGCTCACACCCGACAAGCTGGAAGCGTGCCGGAAGAGGGTCCGACTGGAAAGACATCCCATGCCGAAGTGAAGGGGGAGTTTGTTGGGATTACGGTCCCTCCGGATGGGATGGTCCGATGTCCGGGAATCGGGAATGAAGACCCGAATGAGGAGTACCCGGTATCGGAGCCGGATGATGAAGACCCGGTTCCGGAGCCGGATGATGAAGACCCGGTTCCGGATCCGGATGATGAAGACCCCGGCAACGGAGCCAGATGATGAAGACCCCGGCTACGGAGCCGGATGACGAATGTACCCAGAGAGAGATCCGGATGCGGGGACATATTTGTGAATATGTTTGCCAAGGGCCCTTGAGGCTATATTTGTAAATAACCCGAAAGTCATATGTGTATAAATATGACTTAGGGCAAACAGTTTTGTAGTTGCTGCTCACTTTTCAGTTTTCCACTTAGAGGGAGCGAAGTGAGAGCAGCCGAGAGAGAGAGAGAGAGAAAGGAAGAGGTCGACGCCTCTGTGTAATACCGCCGCCTGTGGCGAGGACAGCGAGCTCAAGGTCGTCGCCTTGCAGCTCGCCATTGTACATTCCTTGCGTATAGTGATAGTTGGAGCCTTGCGCTCCCGTGGTTTTTCCCGTCTAGGGTTTTCCACGCTAAACCCTGTGCATTCGAGTCTCTCTCTGTGTTTTCCGATTTACTGCTGCATTGACTCGTGTGTCCTCGGTTGTGACCGAGAGGTGAAGTTTTTGAACCTCAATTCCTAACAGGATTTGAACAAAATCAGTCTACCAAGCTTTATTTTCCATCCTCATAGATTCGACAATTGCCATATTGTCTTGCATACCAGCAGCTAAATAAAGCATACTCATTAAGTCATAAGCCACAGCACACTTTTCATCCAATCTTATGGAATGTTCAAAGGCCAATCTTCCCAGCATCAAATTTCCCCACTTTTGACAGGCACCCAATAAAGCTAACCATGCAGGAAGATAATCAAGGGAGGGCATCCTCCCAACCATTGACACCGCCTTGTCAAAATGTCCCCCTCGCCCAAAAAGATCTATCATACATGTATAATGCTGTATAGTAGGAGCAATGCAGTAGCCTGACGTCATGGCCTCAAAGTACATTTGGCCTTCATCCACTAAACCAGATGAACTGCATGCACTAAGGACAACAAGGAATGTAATCATGTTTGGCTCAATACCTTCTCCTATCATTTTGTTTAAGGAGTTGAAAACAGCATCATATCTTCCCATTTGGGAATATCCAGCAATTAATGCAGTCCAGGCAACAACACCCCGAATAGGAAGCTTGTGAAATACTTCTTCAGCTTTCACAATTGCTCCACATTTGGAGTACATGTCCACCAATGCATTGCCAAGCATAGTGTCTTTTCCCAGGAGTCCCTCCTTCACAAGCTCAGCATGTATTTCTTTACCTTTCTCCATTGCACCTAAGCTTCCACAAGTTTGCAATAAGCACGCAAAGGTCACCGTATTCGGATAGAGACCCTCAAGTTGCATTCTTTGGAAACAGTTTAATGTCTCCTCACCATGCCCATGCTTTCCATAGCCTGAAATTAGAGAAGTCCACGAGACTATGTCCCGCATCGATATCTCATCAAACACTTGTTGTGCCATTGCAAGCGCGCCACACTTGGCATACATATTCACTAATGCATTTCCGAGGACACTATCATGCACCAGCAGTCCTTCTTTGACAATATCAGCATGGATTTCTCTGCCCATCTCAGTAGCTCCCATGCTGCCACAGGCTTTCAGGATGCAAGTAAAGGTCATTGCATCAGGGGAGAGGCCTTTGCTTCGCATCTGTTCAAAGCATTTGAGAGCTTTGTCACCATATCCATGTTGGTCATATCCAGTGATCAATGAAGTAAAGCCAATTACATCCCATACATTGAGATTATCAAACACGTCTTGTGCCTTTGCAAGATCACCACATTTCGCATACATTTCCACCAATGCATTTCCCAGCATACTATCATTTTCGAGATATCCTTCCCTAAGAATCTCTTGATGGATGTTTTTACCCTTCTCCACTGCTCCAAGGTTGCCACAGGCTTTTAGGACGCAAGCAAATGTGATTGAATTGGGAGAAACCCCGTGACATCGCATTTTCTGGAAACACCTCAATGCTTCTTCGCAATGGCCATGCTGGCAATATCCTGAAATCAGCACATTCCAAGATACTATATTTCGGATTGGAAGCACATCAAACACTTGCTGTGCCTTTGCAAATGCACCACATTTCACATACATATCGACTAATGCAGTGCCAAGCACACTGTCATTTCCCAACATCCCATGTTTCACAAT
This sequence comes from Azolla caroliniana, assembly GCF_043228905.1. Lineage (NCBI taxonomy): Eukaryota > Viridiplantae > Streptophyta > Polypodiopsida > Salviniales > Salviniaceae > Azolla > Azolla caroliniana. The sequence continues at coordinate 76,798 of NW_028230515.1, read as the reverse complement.
TTCTGCATGAATCTCGCTTCCCTTTTGAGCATCTTTAATGCTACTACAAGCTTTCAGAATGCAAACATAGGTGAGTGCATCAGGGGACAACCCCTTTTGTTGCATCTTCTCAAAGCAACAGAGAGCTTTTTCCCCATGTCCATATTGAGCATACCCTCCAATGAGGGCCGTCCATGAGACCACATTCTGAGTTGGGAGCTCATCAAAGACGAGTTGTGCTTTGGAAAGAGCACCACATTTAGCATACAAATCCACTAAGGCTGTTCCTATGTAAACGCTCTTCTTCAGCAATCCCCTCTTAAGGATATCCTCGTGCATTCTGTGACCTTTACATAGATCCTTCTCTCTGGTACAACATTTCAACAACATCAAAATACTTTGAACACTGTCCTTGCTCATTGATAATAATAAAAACGTACTTTATCTCAGTGTAGTAGTTGTGGCATTCTTAAGCTTCTATGCTATATACTTTTTGATACATGGAACGGCTCTACCTTCACAAAAACCAACATTGCCTTCCCTGTTCTATATCAATAGTTATGTGCAGGTGAATACACTGCCATCACTGAATGAGGAAATTAGATACTGGCGCATTAAAATTTCTAATGTTCCAATCTCTGTCTCTCTGTCTCTCTTTTATAAGACGAATCACAATAGAAACCTTCAGATATTGACCAATGAGAAATTCCGGTACTTGGCCTGACAAACAATGATGCGGGAAAGGAGATTAAGGATCCGGTAGGGGAACAATAAACAGGGTATACAGACATAAGCTGAGGTGCCCCGGCGGGCGGATCGCCCGAGCACTACCAGCAGCAGAGAGGTCGAGAAAGAGAAACAGGAATTAAGAGAAAAGAAGAGGATTCACCAGACGATATGATTGTGCAATCAATAGAGGTCTGGGGGGGCATCCCAGCGCTGTATGTAAGGTAAGGTATGGAATATGATGTATTAAGGAGGATGGGAGGGGCGGAGGTTGGAAAGGACGAGACAGGCAACCCCGAAAGCAAAGCCTGAGAAGAGGAGGAGAGGAGGCCACCTCCATATCCATGCTCCTCCTCGCCCACCACTCTCCCTCCCACCCTTCCATTATGACCTCTTCCATCCTCATCATTCATCATCGCTCATTCAAGCAAAGCATATGGAATATGGAATTGTGCAGGAGCTAGCTACATTATAGGACGTATGAGATAATTAGAGAGAGATTATGCTGTGTGTGTATCTATAATCTGTGCGCATGTAGGGTAACTGGTTTTCTGGTTGGACCCCATGGACCCAAATACATACATACATACATACATACATATACGACCATTATGATTATTAGTCATATGCTCGCTAAACTATATGGTGCGTAGTCTATCCATACAAGTGGGGTTGCTTCTTCTTCTTCTTTTCGGTTTCTCTATGAAGATCGACCTGAAACCAGAACAAGCGGCATGCCGAGATAGCTGTCGTGGAAAAAAATGTTAAACAGCTATCTATTCTATTCTATCTAACGGCATACATACATACATACATGCGTGTTCTCTATGCCATCTTTACCATTTTCACCTCCGTGTCTTCTTCTTTTAGTTTGGTTTTAGCGGACTCGGTGTGTTTGTTACTAGCCCTCCTTGCTTATTATATGTTATAATTAATACACACCATATCATACGTTGCAATCGGTTTAACGAAATCCTTGCATTACCTGTCTACTTGGAAGTGAGTAGCATTATTCCTGTTTGTAAGATGTGGGTCACCATAAGAGTGTCAACCAAAGAGTTTAGTGTTTAGGGTTTAGAGATGTGGTAGATTTTTGTGCTCTGTTTGCTACCTTGTTCTCAATACATACACCATCATAGGCCACAACTAAAACAGAAGATCAATCTCCAACGACAATTGAATTAAATGACATTATTTATCATGAATACATAAGCTCTAAAGCAAACAAAGGCCTTGCCACATCAAAGATCAAAGTTTGAATCACTCAACTTATAATCACATGTGAAAACATCGGCCACTACTGACTATATAGTAAACACTACAAGTATTAACAACTTAAAAGAAATTAAATCTCGGAGAATGGAGCCAATAGTACGTAAAATGAGTAGTATGTCCAGGCCTCCGACAGAGCACATAACTTCAGTTGAGATGCTAAGCAACTTCTCATTCCAAATCTCCAGGTTCATGCAACAGAAAGAAGCAGCATTCTCTAATCCAAACAACACGCCTCCAATCCATCGGCTTCACTCTATCATCGGAACAACTCCCCCAACAGCAATAATTTGCTTTTCAAGCTATGAAAAAGAAGATCGAAAACCAAAATTAATTCCAGATGAAGGGAATACGTAGAAAAGAGATGGGAAGTTTCCAGATTGTCGCAATGGGACTAATTAATAAATCGATTAATGGGGTTAATTCCAACAATGGTATTATTAATTAGGCCTTTTAAATCGTAAAGAGCACACACAAATCATAAGTGTAGTTACAAATACAAAAATAATCCCCAAAAAAAGTAGTGGAGTGTGCATGCAGATATCTTCACCTGCATCAAAGTATCGAGCTTCTCTCTAACAGCATAAAACTCTTGTTTGATCTGCTGTAGAGCCTGCAAACACCTGTAGACACATTCGAGCACAAAAAGAAATGATAACTATAGAATTCGAAAAGATTGCAGCTAATTATACATAAATGAGTGTTGGTGTATCTACGCTTCTTTGTTGCTTGCGTCTGCATAGGCTCGAAAATCCAAGCACACAGCTTTAATTCGCAGAGCACCTACACTGCAAAATGCAGCAAAAACAACTTCCTGATATTATACACCGTGCAAAAAATGCCCCGTTTCCACATCAGTAAGTTTCCGCTTTAATACTATTCCATTAAGATACGATAACCAAGCATTTATTGGAATTTAAATATTGCCACAATGGCATTTTTCGAGTTGGTTTTGATACTCTGTTCTTTCATACAATATCCATCTGAATCAATGGTAGAAATTGCACAACCAAAGCCTATGATGAATTTGGATACAGTTACTTCTTTTTATTTCTTATATGAACGGTTTAGGTTTAACTACAGTAATAGATTTGAGTATGATACATTGCATCGTAAGAAACCGTTAAGTGTTTGGGTATGTGCGAGCATTGTTTCAACTAGTAAAAGATTTGTTTTTTGTTGCATGTTTTTATTTCTTATATGAAGAGTTCTATGATCCCCCGTGGATTTATATCATCTTGTTCATTGCATTTGAGCTTGTGTTCTTGAATGATGTCATGTTCTCTCCTTCCTTGCTGCTTTTCTCATTTTAAATTTAGAAAGCCAACTCGAAAAATGCCATTGTGGCAAGATTTAAATTCCAATAAATGCTTGGTTATCGTATCTTAATGGAATAGTATAAAAGCAAAAACTTACTGATGTGGAAAGGTCTGGTTGGTTTTGATACTCTGTTCTTTCATACAATATCTATCTGAATCAATGGTAGAAATTGCACAACCAAAGCCTATGATGAATTTGGATACAGTTGCTGCTTTTTATTTCTTATATGAACGGTTTAGGTTTAACTACAGTAATAGATTTGAGTATGATACATTGCATCGTAAGAAACCGTTAAGTGTTTGGGTATGTGCGAGCATTGTTTCAACTAGTAAAAGATGTGTTTTTTGTTGCATGTTTTTATTTCTTATATGAAGAGTTCTATGATCCCTCGTGGATTTATATCATCTTGTTCATTGCATTTGAGCTTGTGTTCCTGAATGATGTCATGTTCTCTCCTTCCTAGCTGCTTTTCTCATTTTGAATTTAGAAAGCCAACTCGAAAAATGCCATTGTGGCAAGATTTAAATTCCAATAATTGCTTGGTTATCGTATCTTAATGGAATAGTATTAAACCCGAAACTTACTGATGTGGAAACGTCTGGTTGGTTTTGATACTCTGTTCTTTTATATAATATCGATCTGAATCAATGGTAGAAATTGCACAACCAAAGCCTATGATGAATTTGGATACAGTTACTGCTTTTTATTTCTTATATGAACGGTTTAGGTTTAACTATAGTAATAGGTTTGTGTATGATACATTGCATCGTAAGAAACCGTTAAGTGTTTGGGTATGTGCGAGCATTGTTTCAACTAGTAAAAGATGTGTTTTTTGTTGCATGTTTTTATTTCTTATATGAAGAGTTCTATGATCTCCCGTGGATTTATATCATCTTGTTCATTGCATTTGAGCTTGTGTACCTGAATGATGTCATGATCTCTCCTTCCTTGCTGCATTTCTCATTTTGAATTTAGAAAGCCAACTCGAAAAATGCCATTGTGGCAAGATTTAAATTCCAATAAATGCTTGGTTATCGTATCTTAATGGAATAGTATGAAAGTGAAAACTTACTGATGTGGAAAGGTCTGGTTGGTTTTGATACTCTGTTCTTTCATACAATATCCATATGAATCAATGGTAGAAATTGCATAACCAAAGCCTATGATAAATTTGGATACAGTTGCTGCTTTTTATTTCTTATATGAAGGGTTTAGGTTTAACTACAGTAATAAGTTTGTGTATGATACATTGCATCGTAAGAAACCGTTAAGTACTTTGGTATGTGCGAGCATTGTTTCAACTAGTAAAAGATGTGTTTTTTGTTGCCTGTTTATATTTCTTATATGAAGAGTTCTATGATCCCCCGTGGATTTATATCATCTTGTTCATTGCATTTGAGCTTGTGTTCCTGAATGATGTCATGTTCTCTCCTTCCCTGCTGCTTTTCTCATTTTGAATTTAGAAAGCCAACTCGAAAAATGCCATTGTGGCAAGATTAAAATTCCAATAAATGCTTGGTTATCGTATCTTAATGGAATAGTATTAAACCCGAAACTTACTGATGTGGAAAGGTCTGGTTGGTTTTGATACTGTGTTCTTTCATACAATATCCATCTGAATCAATGGTAGAAATTGCACAACCAAAGCCTATGATGAATTTGGATACAGTTGCTGCGTTTTATTTCTTATATGAACGGTTTAGGTTTAACTACAGTAATAGCTTTGAGTATGATACATTGTATCGTAATAAACGGTTAAGTGGTTGGGTATGTGCGAGCATTGTTTCAACTAGTAAAAGAAGTGTTTTTTGTTGCATGTTTTTATTTCTTATATGAAAAGTTCTATGATCCCCCGTGGATTTATATCATCTTGTTCATTGCATTTGAGCTTGTGTTCCTGAATGATGTCATGTTCTCTCCTTCCTTGCTGTTTTTCTCATTTTGAATTTAGAAAGCCAACTCGAAAAATGCCATTGTGGCAAGATTTAAATTCCAATAAATGCTTGGCTATCGTATCTTAATGGAATAGTATTAAACCCGAAACTTACTGATGTGGAAAGGTCTGGTTGGTTTTGATACTGTGTTCTTTCATACAATATCCATCTGAATCAATGGTAAAAATTGCACAACCAAAGCCTATGATGAATTTGGATACAGTTACTGCTTTTTATTTCTTATATGAACGGTTTAGGTTTAACTACAGTAATAGATTTGAGTATGATACATTGCATCGTAACAAACCGTTAAGTGGTTGGGTATGTGCGAGCATTGTTTCAACTAGTAAAAGGTGTGTTCTTTGTTGCCTGTTTTTATTTCTTATATGAAGAGTTCTATGATCCCCCGTGGATTTATATCATCTTGTTCATTGCATTTGACCTTGTGTTCCTGAATGATTTCATGTTCTCTCCTTCCTTGCTGCATTTCTCATTTTGAATTTAGAAAGCCAACTCGAAAAATGCCATTGTGGCAAGATTTAAATTCCAAACCCGAAACTTACTGATGTGGAAAAAAAATGTTAAACAGCTATCTATTCTATTCTATCTAACGGCATACATACATACATACATGCGTGTTCTCTATGCCATCTTTACCATTTTCACCTCCGTGTCTTCTTCTTTTAGTTTGGTTTTAGCGGACTCGGTGTGTTTGTTACTAGCCCTCCTTGCTTATTATATGTTATAATTAATACACACCATATCATACGTTGCAATCGGTTTAACGAAATCCTTGCATTACCTGTCTACTTGGAAGTGAGTAGCATTATTCCTGTTTGTAAGATGTGGGTCACCATAAGAGTGTCAACCAAAGAGTTTAGTGTTTAGGGTTTAGAGATGTGGTAGATTTTTGTGCTCTGTTTGCTACCTTGTTCTCAATACATACACCATCATAGGCCACAACTAAAATAGAAGATCAATCTCCAACGACAATTGAATTAAATGACATTATTTATCATGAATACATAAGCTCTAAAGCAAACAAAGGCCTTGCCACATCAAAGATCAAAGTTTGAATCACTCAACTTATAATCACATGTGAAAACATCGGCCACTACTGACTATATAGTAAACACTACAAGTATTAACAACCTAAAAGATATTAAATCTCGGAGAATGGAGCCAATAGTACGTAAAATGAGTAGTATGTCCAGGCCTCCGACAGAGCACATAACTTCAGTTGAGATGCTAAGCAACTTCTCATTCCAAATCTCCAGGTTCATGCAACAGAAAGAAGCAGCATTCTCTAATCCACACAACACGCCTCCAATCCATCGGCTTCACTCTATCATCGGAACAACTCCCCCAGCAGCAATAATTTGCTTTTCAAGCTATGAAAAAGAAGATCGAAAACCAGAATTAATTCCAGATGAAGGGAATACGTAGAAAAGAGATGGGAAGTTTCTAGATTGTCGCAATGGGACTAATTAATAAATCGATTAATGGGGTTAATTCCAACAATGGTATTATTAATTAGGCCTTTTAAATCGTAAAGAGCACACACAAATCATAAGTGTAGTTACAAATACAAAAATAATCCCCCCAAAAAGTAGTGGAGTGTGCATGGAGATATCTTCACCTGCATCAAAGTATCGAGCTTCTCTCTAACAGCATAAAACTCTTGTTTGATCTGCTGTAGAGCCTGCAAACACCTGTAGACACATTCGAGCACAAAAAGAAATGATAACTATAGAATTCGAAAAGATTGCAGCTAATTATACATAAATGAGTGTTGGTGTATCTACGCTTCTTTGTTGCTTGCGTCTGCATAGGCTCGAAAATCCAAGCACACAGCTTTAATTCGCAGAGCACCTACACTGCAAAATGCAGCAAAAACAACTTCCTGATATTATACACCGTGCAAAAAATGCCCCGTTTCCACATCAGTAAGTTTCCGCTTTAATACTATTCCATTAAGATACGATAACCAAGCATTTATTGGAATTTAAATATTGCCACAATGGCATTTTTCGAGTTGGTTTTGATACTGTGTTCTTTCATACAATATCCATCTGAATCAATGGTAGAAATTGCACAACCAAAGCCTATGATGAATTTGGATACAGTTACTTCTTTTTATTTCTTATATGAACGGTTTAGGTTTAACTACAGTAATAGATTTGAGTATGATACATTGCATCGTAAGAAACCGTTAAGTGTTTGGGTATGTGCGAGCATTGTTTCAACTAGTAAAAGATTTGTTTTTTGTTGCCTGTTTTTATTTCTTATATCAAGAGTTCTATGATCCCCCGTGGATTTATATCATCTTGTTCATTGCATTTGAGCTTGTGTTCCTGAATGATGTCATGTTCTCTCCTTCCTTGCTGCTTTTCTCATTTTAAATTTAGAAAGCCAACTCGAAAAATGCCATTGTGGCAAGATTTAAATTCCAATAAATGCTTGGTTATCGTATCTTAATGGAATAGTATTAAACCCGAAACTTACGGATGTGGAAAGGTCTGGTTGGTTTTGATACTGTGTTCTTTCATACAATATCCATCTGAATCAATGGTAGAAATTGCACAACCAAAGCCTATGATGAATTTGGATACAGTTATTGCTTTTTATTTCTTATATGAACGGTTTAGGTTTAACTACAGTAATAAGTTTGTGTATGATACATTGCATCGTAAGAAACCGTTAAGTACTTTGGTATGTGCGAGCATTGTTTCAACTAGTAAAAGATGTGTTTTTTGTTGCATGTTTTTATTTCTTATATGAAGAGTTCTATGATCCCCCGTGGATTTATATCATCTTGTTCACTACATTTGAGCTTGTGTTCCTGAATGATGTCATGTTCTCTCCTTCCTTGCTGCATTTCTCATTTTGAATTTAGAAAGCCAACTCGAAAAATGCCATTGTGGCAAGATTTAAATTCCAATAAATGCTTGGTTATCGTATCTTAATGGAATAGTATGAAAGCGAAAACTTACTGATGTGGAAAGGTCTGGTTGGTTTTGATACTCTGTTCTTTCATACAATATCCATATGAATCAATGGTAGAAATTGCATAACCAAAGCCTATGATGAATTTGGATACAGTTACTGCTTTTTATTTCTTATATGAACGGTTTAGGTTTAACTACAGTAATAAGTTTGTGTATGATCTATTGCATCGTAAGAAACCGTTAAGTGCTTTGGTATGTGCGAGCATTGTTTCAACTAGTAAAAGATGTGTTTTTTGTTGCCTGTTTATATTTCTTATATGAAGAGTTCTATGATCCCCCGTGGATTTATATCATCTTGTTCATTGCATTTGAGCTTGTGTTCCTGAATGATGTCATGTTCTTTCCTTCCCTGTTGCTTTTCTCATTTTGAATTTAGAAAGCCAACTCGAAAAATGCCATTGTGGCAAGATTTAAATTCCAATAAATGCTTGGTTATCGTATCTTAATGGAATAGTATTAAACCCGAAACTTACTGATGTGGAAAGTTCTGGTTGGTTTTGATACTGTGTTCTTTCATACAATATCCATCTGAATCAATGGTAGAAATTGCACAACCAAAGCCTATGATGAATTTGGATACAGTTGCTGCTTTTTATTTCTTATATGAACGGTTTCTTACGATGCAATGTATCATACACAAACCTATTACTGTAGTTAAACCTAAACCGTTCATATAAGAAATAAAAAGCAGTAATTGTATCCAAATTCATCATAGGCTTCGGTTGTGCAATTTCTACCATTGATTCAGATGGATATTGTATAAAAGAACACAGTATCAAAACCAACCAGACCTTTCCACATCAGTAAGTTTCAGGTTTAATACCATTCCATTGGATACGATAGCCAAGCATTTATTGGAATTTAAATCTTGCCACAATGGCATTTTTCGAGTTGGCTTTCTAAATTCAAAATGAGAAATGCAGCAAGGAAGGTGAGAACATGACATCAAACCGTACTCACTCAGATAGGCGCTTAGCTTCTTCACCTGCCGAGCATAGCGCCCATCCAGAGGCGAGATTGCCATCAATTCGGAGCGCTCTTCTTTTGCAGTATTGTTGAGGAAGCTCTCCATAGTTGAACTAACAGTCTGTGAGAGAAGTTCATAAATGAATATAAAACACTTTGCAGTATTGTTGAGGAAGCTCTCCATAGTCGAACTAACAGTCTGTGAGAGAAGTTCAAAAATGAATATAAAACATCCACATTAAGTTTCCATTGAATATACAAATACATATGCATGTGGATATGCATATGCATGTGGATATGCATATCACAATATTTAGAATATATATATATTGACCTTGAGGGAGGTGAGCATGTGTGCTTTGAATGGTGATGAGGAGGCGGCGGTGGTTAGGGAGAAGGCACTTCTTCTGTGTGGTTGTATGTGGATGCGTTGGGGAGGAGAAGGAAGAGGTAGCGGCGTTGGAGAACATGGAGGAGTCCAGCTGCTGCTGGAAGAATGCGGAGATGGGGCACCGAAGAAGGAAGCCAACGCTCTGGCATCAGAGGCCCAAGGCATGTTGAAGAAGAAGAAGAAGAAGAGGAGCCGATATCACACAGCAGCCAGCCGACGTCTGTCTGTGTCTGTGTCTGTAAACAACGTTGTTTTGTGCTTTTTTATGATACCTCCTCTCCTTTAAACAACGTTCTTTTGTGCTTTTTTATGATACCTCTCCTTTTGATGTTACTGCAAGCAATAGGATTTCAACATCCAAATTAAGCATTTACATGCCCTTTCTCACTTCTACCATAACTTTTCACTCTTTGCAACTTAGAAATTTGCCTCGAGACCAACCAATTAAACATTATTCTTATTTGCAAAGTGAGCAGCGTTAAAAAAGAATGGAAGTGATGGATGGCCATGTGCGCAAATAAGAAAAAAACATTGCATATGAATTGGATGAAGAGGCGTTCAAGTTCTGCTTAGTGCAAGTTTAGCATGTGTCATGCTCGAGAAGCCTTAAACAAGCACCTTTTTTTTTGCAAGTTAATGAAAAGCCTTGTTTTGACAAATTCGTTCAATACCTCGAGAACATAACCTAGTCTCGGAAGCATGTAATACAATATTATTAATTCAATATTCGAAACCTATCAATGATTACCATAATGAGAGAACCATGAAGGTCTGTCAAAGCTTTGCTTTCCCCAATCTAGAGATGGTGATGGCCATATCTCCGACCCACGAGAGATTCCTCAACCTCGACGACTACCTCCATTATTACCAGGGAAACCACATGACTCCACAAAAGACTCTATTGTGCTAAAGACTCGGAGTTTACTTGCCTCATTATTAATTATCGATCTGTGAATACATACATACATTATTACATATGTACATACAGATACATAGATACGTGTGTACGTACATAGTACGTCTATACGTACATGCATACATACGGACATACTGTTGGGATTACGGTCCCTCCGGATGGGATGGTCGGATGTCCGGGAGTCGGGAATGAAGACCCGAATGAGGAGTACCCGGTATCGGAGCCGGATGATGAAGACCCGGTTCCGGATCCGGATGATGAAGACCCCGGCTACGGAGCCGGATGACGAATGTACCCGGAGAGAGATCCGGATGCGGGGACATATTTGTGAATATGTTTGCCAAGGGCCCTTGAGGCTATATTTGTAAATAGCCTGAAAGTCATATGTGTATAAATATGACTTAGGGCAAACAGTTTTGTAGTTTTGTTGCTCATTTTTCTGTTTTCCACTTAGAGAGAGTGAGAGAGAGCGAGAGAAAGGAAGAGGTCGACGCCTCTGTGTAATACCGCCGCCTGTGGCGAGGACAGCGAGCTCAAGGTCGTCGCCTTGCAGCTCACCATTGTACATTCCCTGCGTATAGTGATAGTTGGAGTCTTGCACTCCCGTGGTTTTTCCCGTCTAGGGTTTTCCACGCTAAATCCAGTGCATTCGAGTCTCTCTCTGTGTTTTCGATTTTCTGTTGTATTGATTCGTGTTTCCTCGGTTGTGGCCGAGAGGTGAAGGTATTGGAAAGCGTCAATCCCTAACACATACTTATGCATGCATTCAAAAAAGGCTGAGAGACGAAGGCGAGCGAGGTAGGCGAAGGAGAGGAGGAGGAAGAAGTCCCTCTCCTATCTATTAGTGGTTGTATATTGTTGCAAATGTTAGTTTTCCCAAATGCCCCTGTAAGAGCCAAACACGTTTTTATTGGTCCCCCAAAGTATCCTATTTGAGCAACCCCCTCCAAGAGAGAAAATAATGAGCATGAAATGATTGAGCATATAATTCCTTAAATTTGTGCATCAAATTTAATAAGCAATGGGGATGGCATGAACATATAATTGCTTGACATGGGATGAACTAAAGGCATTTGGGACATCAACCAAAATTGAACGGTTTTAACTTCTGGGGGAGGTTTCCTTCCTTTTCGAGTACGAAACAATAGGACATTGTCAATCCATGCCAAACATGGGTTGGACATTAAGTGCATTTTTTATTAGTTTTTGCTATTGGGTCACTTTCACACTGGTTAGCAAATGTGGTCAGAAATTTTGCTTTACCAAATAGGTTGAGTTTCCATTCCATGTATGAAATAATAAGAAACTAAATGAAAAACCACCACAAATGTTTTGAGATTTAGTAAAAAAATTCATCATATTGTTGGTTTATTGCCTCTATAAATATTTCAAACTAAAAAATTTAGGATTTCCAATCAACATTTTAGCCCTCAAAGCAAGGTATAGGAAATAGCCTTAGACATGGCATTGATCTTATATGGATCATGATTATGGTCAATGATTGAGGAATATTGCTCAAAAAGTTTTTGTTCAAAATCATTTCAATAATGTTGCAGTGACATTAAGTGCATTTCATGTAAGGCTTTTCGTGAGCATTTGCTAGAAAGGAAGAGGTCGACGCCTCTGTGTAATACCGCCGCCTGTGGCGAGGACAGCGAGCTCAAGGTCGTCGCCTTGCAGCTCGCCATTGTACATTCCTTGCGTATAGTGATAGTTGGAGCCTTGCGCTCCCGTGGTTTTTCCCGTCTAGGGTTTTCCACGCTAAACCCTGTGCATTCGAGTCTCTCTCTGTGTTTTCCGATTTACTGCTGCATTGACTCGTGTGTCCTCGGTTGTGACCGAGAGGTGAAGTTTTTGAACCTCAATTCCTAACAGGATTTGAACAAAATCAGTCTACCAAGCTTTATTTTCCATCCTCATAGATTCGACAATTGCCATATTGTCTTGCATACCAGCAGCTAAATAAAGCATACTCATTAAGTCATAAGCCACAGCACACTTTTCATCCAATCTTATGGAATGTTCAAAGGCCAATCTTCCCAGCATCAAATTTCCCCACTTTTGACAGGCACCCAATAAAGCTAACCATGCAGGAAGATAATCAAGGGAGGGCATCCTCCCAACCATTGACACCGCCTTGTCAAAATGTCCCCCTCGCCCAAAAAGATCTATCATACATGTATAATGCTGTATAGTAGGAGCAATGCAGTAGCCTGACGTCATGGCCTCAAAGTACATTTGGCCTTCATCCACTAAACCAGATGAACTGCATGCACTAAGGACAACAAGGAATGTAATCATGTTTGGCTCAATACCTTCTCCTATCATTTTGTTTAAGGAGTTGAAAACAGCATCATATCTTCCCATTTGGGAATATCCAGCAATTAATGCAGTCCAGGCAACAACACCCCGAATAGGAAGCTTGTGAAATACTTCTTCAGCTTTCACAATTGCTCCACATTTGGAGTACATGTCCACCAATGCATTGCCAAGCATAGTGTCTTTTCCCAGGAGTCCCTCCTTCACAAGCTCAGCATGTATTTCTTTACCTTTCTCCATTGCACCTAAGCTTCCACAAGTTTGCAATAAGCACGCAAAGGTCACCGTATTCGGATAGAGACCCTCAAGTTGCATTCTTTGGAAACAGTTTAATGTCTCCTCACCATGCCCATGCTTTCCATAGCCTGAAATTAGAGAAGTCCACGAGACTATGTCCCGCATCGATATCTCATCAAACACTTGTTGTGCCATTGCAAGCGCGCCACACTTGGCATACATATTCACTAATGCATTTCCGAGGACACTATCATGCACCAGCAGTCCTTCTTTGACAATATCAGCATGGATTTCTCTGCCCATCTCAGTAGCTCCCATGCTGCCACAGGCTTTCAGGATGCAAGTAAAGGTCATTGCATCAGGGGAGAGGCCTTTGCTTCGCATCTGTTCAAAGCATTTGAGAGCTTTGTCACCATATCCATGTTGGTCATATCCAGTGATCAATGAAGTAAAGCCAATTACATCCCATACATTGAGATTATCAAACACGTCTTGTGCCTTTGCAAGATCACCACATTTCGCATACATTTCCACCAATGCATTTCCCAGCATACTATCATTTTCGAGATATCCTTCCCTAAGAATCTCTTGATGGATGTTTTTACCCTTCTCCACTGCTCCAAGGTTGCCACAGGCTTTTAGGACGCAAGCAAATGTGATTGAATTGGGAGAAACCCCGTGACATCGCATTTTCTGGAAACACCTCAATGCTTCTTCGCAATGGCCATGCTGGCAATATCCTGAAATCAGCACATTCCAAGATACTATATTTCGGATTGGAAGCACATCAAACACTTGCTGTGCCTTTGCAAATGCACCACATTTCACATACATATCGACTAATGCAGTGCCAAGCACACTGTCATTTCCCAACATCCCATGTTTCACAATTTCTGCATGAATCTCGCTTCCCTTTTGAGCATCTTTAATGCTACTACAAGCTTTCAGAATGCAAACATAGGTGAGTGCATCAGGGGACAACCCCTTTTGTTGCATCTTCTCAAAGCAACAGAGAGCTTTTTCCCCATGTCCATATTGAGCATACCCTCCAATGAGGGCCGTCCATGAGACCACATTCTGAGTTGGGAGCTCATCAAAGACGAGTTGTGCTTTGGAAAGAGCACCACATTTAGCATACAAATCCACTAAGGCTGTTCCTATGTAAACGCTCTTCTTCAGCAATCCCCTCTTAAGGATATCCTCGTGCATTCTGTGACCTTTACATAGATCCTTCTCTCTGGTACAACATTTCAACAACATCAAAATACTTTGAACACTGTCCTTGCTCATTGATAATAATAAAAACGTACTTTATCTCAGTGTAGTAGTTGTGGCATTCTTAAGCTTCTATGCTATATACTTTTTGATACATGGAACGGCTCTACCTTCACAAAAACCAACATTGCCTTCCCTGTTCTATATCAATAGTTTTCTCTTTCATCTCAAATCATTTTGTGCTCATGTAGCATGTGACACTCATTTATCTGCAATACCTCTACAACCTAGAGTAACTTAAGAGATCAAACAGAAGTATCTTTATTTTTAGTAACTTTTTTTCACTAGATAATCATAGCAATTGTGGGAACAAACTGATCTCTATTGACTATAGGTAGAGCTATAGTGAGGAAATCTAAGGGGCATGCTTGGGTAACATACAAAAAGGAGGTCTAAAGGTGGTGTGTAGACAGCATCTGCCTCTGTTGAATATATGTTAGACAAGTACAAACCTAGAACTGCTTCCTTTGAACTGATGCACATATGCGTCTACCTTCTTGAAATTGATCGGTTCTTGCTCACTGCAACAAGTGCTAGGATTAGAAGCTAAGTACAGAACGTGTGACAAATAGAGCCATCTCACACAAAGTTAATAAAAACGTACAGTGCTTTTGTAAGCTCTGAGAGGAGCCTTTCCGAATCTTCAGCAAACAGATTGATGACTTCAGCAACAAAATCTGGATTGCTTTCATCTTGAAGCATTTGAAGCTGAGTAAACTGGTCATCTAGAAATCCCTGCATTGAGAAGGTATAACCCTGTCATTTCTGTTTCATCTGTGATTATTCTCTTCTTTAATATTACCATGTGGTGGAGGACCAGCAACACATGCAATGAAATAACCATAACAAGTGGACCGCAAATGATACTGACATATGTGAACACTGTTTTATACTTGATGGTATGCTTCACAGCTAATCTCTCATCACACAGTGGAAGAGGAAGTTACATGCAAGAGGAGGTTAAGATCTTTTGTGATGACCTACTTACTTCATATGCGGACTTCTAAGGACAAAGATGTGTCATGTCGATACACTTGAGTGCCTTGGGGTCTTATGATAGACTAAACCAAGTTTCAACCATGCCATGGACAAGATTGCCAGGCCAGTCTACTTACTAACCAACCACTAACTAGTAGTCAGGAGGAATTTGAACTAAATTCAGTGTTACTAGCAGGAACTCTATGTCCAAATCAACCCTTGTAATTGGGATAAACCAAATGCACTTAGAGATGTATCATGGAGCGATAGGGGTTAAAAGAAAAGTTTCACAAAGAGGGTTCTCTTTTTGCTCATTTTTATACATTGGTCTTCTACAAAATCAAATACTTGACCTGGTTCATGACACCTTTCAGGGTTCCCATTTCTTGTGAAAGATTGGGATATCTACTTTAGAGAACTTGATATGTTGATGATGCATCTTTGCAGTCCATGACTTCTTCTGAATTATTGAGATACCCAATATAGAGGTAGTGTTTTGAGGAGTTACGTCTGAGTTTTAAGTAACCCATTTCCACAAGAAAATGAGAGAAGCTCAAAATACCAGGATATGGGTGTGTGTGTGTGTGTGCGTCTTTATCAATGGCTTGAGGAATTTGATGCGACAAATAATGATTAAGATTGGAAATAGAAAAGTTATCAAGTATAGGGCTGTATGTATTCGCCACTAAGGATGAAGAAAAAGAGAATTTATGTATAGGGGAAATAGAGACGTTTTACAATGCTTTTCAAAAATGTCATGTCGGACTTCATGCATCAATCAACAGGAGAGATCCAGAGAAGAGGAGCCATGTAAAGGGAATGGAGTCTAGTGAAAATTCTCATTTCTATTTTGTTTTTTTTGTTTTTTTCTCTTTGCTTTGTTTTATTTCAAGGACATGGTTTTATATTAGATGTATGAATCTCTCTCACGCTCTCGAAATTCAGAAGATAAGAACACGGAGTTTCAACAGATACGAGAAGGCAGAGAGAGAGGTACAAAATAGAGAGGAAAGAAAGCCCACCTCTTGAAACATGTCATTCGTGAAATCCGCGAATTTCTGTTGTAATTTGGTCACTTCCATCGTTGCTGAATCCACCCAACAGAGGAAAAAGTATGACAGGCGGAAAAGCTCAATAAAATAAAAGAAAAGAGGAACCGGAGAGCTTGAAGAAGATACACCATAGCCTCTGTCTCTGTCTCTCTCACACACACTGTCTGTGTTTGAGTGTTCCTTCTGGGTAGTGCTTGTATGTATGTATGTATGTATGTATGTATGTAATGGGTAGTAAGTAGTAGAGTAAGTAAAGGTGAGGATCGGGTGAGCAGGCCAGAGATTCTGTTGACCCAAGTAAGCAAAGCAATTTTGGTTGGAGAATTTAGAAGAAAGAAAGAGAGAAAGGCCTCTCTCTCTCTCTCCAGAGACAGACAGACAGACAGAAGAAAGAGAGCGAGAGACGAGGATTTAAATAGACAGAGACAAGACTGCTACTGCTAGCACAGCCTAGAGAGAGAGAGAGAGAGAGAGAGGGTGTGTGTGTGTGTGTGTGTGTGTGTGTGTGTGTGTGTGTGTGTGTGACCCTCCCCCTCGGGTCCCTCACCTTTTGCTTTCTTTTTGTTTTTTGCCCTTTTTTGCTCTCTCTGTCTCTGTCTCTGTCTCATGGTATCCATGTGATCTGCTTTTCGGTTTTCATTATGCCGATCATGCTTTTCATTCCGTCATCATCGTAACTCTCTCTCTCTCTCTCTCTCTCTCTCTCTCTAAATAGATATCTATCTATCCATCTACATACATACATACGGATATGTATGTACATGCATGTTTCCTAATCTGCCATAAATTGCCAACTAACAAGAACAACAACAAATCCAACAAGTTCGAGGATCACACCTCCACCCAAAATGAACAGCTAAAACATACACCCATCGTCCTAAATGGACACACACCCTACAACCTTTTTTGCGCCAACTCCCTCCTCAATGCACATTGATATGAACCGATCCGACACGAACATTTACGTACCGCCACGTTACGATATCGTCATCGATCAACTCCTAGCTCCACATATACGTAGACCATTTCGTGGTTTATGGAATATCTTCCTCGTTTCAACAATAGTCACAAGGACATTTGGTATGCAAATTTGGCATCAAACAATATGAATTCATCATGAAAGAAGAATATAGACTTCGCATCCCAACTATGCCATCGTTTATGCATCAGTCAGTAGTTAACAGGAGGTCATCCATCCTATGCATCTCCATGTACCCAAAAAAATTAGTTCGTCCACGAGTTAACATCCACCCTTTCAGTCCACTCATCTTAGGGTAAGGTCATATGTTGGCTATCGTGTTGGATTATGTCACAGATACACATACTTGTTCCGGCAAAATATCCATTAACTTTTTATCTTGACTAAGAAGGATTGTCCTCTACTTATTTATTGCAAGGAAATGCACACCCTTGGTTCTCACCGTCATATGGAGGAGGATATGCAACACCCTTGAGAAAGTTGGGCAAACAAAATCTATATTTTCAGGTGCATCAAAACATTGACATTGCAAAAATCACACACATGTACCACATTTGGTGTAATATAATTAACCATCCTTGATATTATCCATTGCCCCTATGTGATATTGTGCATTATCACAACTTGCTCCTCGTGGAACCACCACAACATGGCGCCCCTAGGTTTAACACAAAAAATACTTTGCATTATCGTTCATGATCAACCATTATGTGTCATCGATAGACATATGGAGAGTTTTTGGCATTCAAATAGCAAATGTATTGCCAATTTCATTATGGGTTGGTTATAAGATGAGAATTCATACCGGATAGTACACAACAATAGCTTCCCTTGAAATGGAGAATGATACTACTTTTTATAGTAGGAACTTGCAAATTTTCTTATAAAGGAAACAAAATATAGACACACCATGTGTTTGTTACATTTCATAAGCTGGCAAGTTAAGGTGATTTAGATAAGACAATGCTAAATTTGCCAATAATAGCTTTGCACTCATTTATGGGGATTCGATGCAAAGACAAACAAGAGTAAGATCATCATTCTAACCATGAGGAAATCATGACATGCTAGTGGACAAAGTATGGAATTGATGAAACCGAAGAACTGAACACATAATTGCTAGGCATGTTGTTGAAAGGATGGATAACCAAAATAAAAGACGAGTGGAAATTGCTTTCAACACGAAAAGAAATGGTATATTCATTGTATTGTGTGAAAAAATAGTCACGATGAGCCTTAATTGGTCAAATTGAATGCGTTGCATGTTAAAGTGACAAACATTTAACAATAATTAGATGGGTTGCCTCATTTGATAACAAAACAATGTCTCTGGCATAGGAGCAGATGCGTTATTGGTTTCTGCATTTATGTCTTTTCAACACACCTATCCTATACATTTCAATGTAGGCATGTTAGCACACATTTGGAAGGCCATTGCCAAAAATATACCACAATTTAATCAAGATTCAATATTAGAGATCTCGTAATGTTTTACATTGGAGACTTGAGCAAGCATTATCGTTGAGATACTCGAGAAGCATATAAGTCAACTCATCATAACAAACTCAGTGTTGAGTCTTTAAAGGAGATTAAGGAGGATATTATATATGGCACCCCCACTAATATACTAGTGGCCCCTTTTTCCCAATGATGTACGAGTCACGACTTCCATTTTGAAGAATGAATGTTCGTGTAATGATTGATGGTACAAATGTGATCTACACAATCTTCAACTTTGGGTAGTTAAATTGACAAAGACTCGAGGCATGTTGTTGCATGATGTTGAGGTAATGTAAATTTCAAGTATTCTCTCTCAAGGGGGAGTGTTGATCATTAAAATATTATCTTTCAATAGAATATTCTTTGTTATATTGTACCCTCCATATGAACGCATCCAACTTTATTGTTAATTTCAAGAATCTCATCTAGGTCACCACTTAGCCCTAGTATGATAGCATATAGATAATAGCAACCAAATTTGTAGCTTCGACAAGAAATCACCCAATGTCTAGTGGTAATAACTTATCCTCGAATAAGTGGCTTACATCCAAAAAGCATACACAGGTTTCCTCTTATTTTGCATTACATTCATAACCAAAATGAATTCCATGCATGCCAAGACACATGCTATTTGGAAAATGTACATAAACTCTTATTTGTGTTATAATCCATGATTTTTAATGAGATGTTTGATTCACATCTATGATTTCGCTATTTTTAACAAGATGCTTGCATTGATGTTATGTTAATGTACTTTATGCAATTGGTGGCAATGTTCTAAAATAATTCCTTCTTCTCATTGTGTAGTTAATTTCTCTAGCGAAAACCAAGGAACCTTTATTTTCCTTTTGCCTTGTTTAGTAAAAGTAATGAAACTCTATTTTCTTTCTTTCTTGATTGGTTTTTTACTAGAAAATGAATGATTTTAATATTCCCCCACTTATACTTTTTCATTTGATTGATTTGGTTTCTTCTCACTTCCAAGGGAATTTATTGGTAAGTCACAAGTTACAACTTCTACCTTTTATCGACGTTTTGATGTCTTTCCACCCACACTTTTTGGCTTATGTATTGATAAATTAGAAGAAGTGGTAAATAGATTGCAAGGGAAGAAGGATTGAATGCTCCCAAATTGATGCAACATGTTATCTTATTGCTTCTATATGTTGATGATGTGGTACTCTTCTCATATGATGTTGATAATATGCAAAATTTACTTGGGGTATTCAAAGAATTTTGCCATAGTAGTGGACTAGCAGTCAATGTGGAGAAAACAAAAATGATGGTAGTGCAAACCATCCAACCTCATCATTACCCTATCTCACATATAGCGATGAACATATACAATTTGTTCAAAGCTTTAAATATCTTGGTATTGATGTACCTGCCACAAATAAATGGAGTGCATGCTTTGGTTCTAGGCTCTGAACCGGTTGGAAATCGTATTACCTTTTGGAGAACCAATGCAACCAGAGTGATACTTGTGGATGGGAAGTAAAACTAATGTTGTTCAATGTCATGGTAACTCAAGTATTGCTTTATGGAATAGAAGTATGGAGTGGCACAATCTCTCTCAGTGCATAGAATGAGATTGAGAAAATTCAAAAGATGTTTTTAAGGAGGCAAATAGAAGTTAAATGCACTACCTCTTGCCAAGTTATGCTCTTGGAAACAAGTGTTCGACTCATAGAACTATTGGCACTCCAAAAAGTATATAAATTCATTACAAAAGTCAAGAATATGTCGAATCATCAATTACCACATCTTGCTTGGAATGTTGGATGTAAGCTACAAAAGAATCATAAAAGTAAGATTCTCTCATTAGGTTGGGTTGTTGACATAAGGAAATGGTTTAGAAGATGGGTTTGGATGATCTTTTAGAGCTTTCGGGCAATGTTATGCAGTATGTAATGATTGAGGAAAGGTTGATGGAATCATTAAGGATGATGTGGGAAGATGCTCCCTCAATGTTGGTCTCAATATAAAGCAAGAATGCCTATTGATCGTATCCAACCTTATCTCATTACCAATACGAGTAGTAATGCTCGTAGAGCCCTTACACTACTTCGCACTCAATCTCACAAGTTAGGTATTGAAGTTGCATCATGGTATCAAAATTTAACTAATTTGAAGACATACAAAGTATGCAACGAAGGCATGGTAGAGGATGAATGTCACTTGCTCTTCACATGCTCGACATATAGTGCAATTTGTTCAAGATATGCTGACATACTAAGAGGGAGTGATAACTAAGTGTCATACTTAAGACACCACCGAGAAGGTTGAGCTCATATGTGTATGCTTTATTCACACATAGAGACTTTGTGCTTCTTAGGAAGGAGACACATTTCAAGAACACATGTATACTTTGGTCCCATAGGTCAAATTTGGCCTCTTTATGGACGATAAAAAATTCTAATTCTAATTCTAATCCTTTTGTAAATTCTATTTTTAAAATTTCATCTTGATTCCTAAATTGGTTGATTTGGTCATGAATTCCTCCCTCGTATATCAATATTCTTGTCATTTGATTGAAGCTTTCCTTATTTTTTGCCTCCTCTTCCATCATCAAGGTAATGACTTCAATCTTTAATTAATTTCTTAGTATTACTAATCCGTATGGCAAAAATATACAACATTTTCAACCACGTGAACCTTTGTTTATTCTTAGTGCTTTTGGTATGATAGATGACGAAACCTTGTCGTGTCAAAAAATCAATTCTACAATTAATTTCTATGCGTACATAACTTCATAAACTAATACCCAAAGCATATCATCATAATGTGCACCGATTATTTTATCCAATTAATCAAGAATAATTGTATATCTATTGTATATTCAAGTCACATAAACAATTACACCATATGAAGACTTCTATTGTCTTGTTACTTTCAACTCATTCTCTCTTCTCTTATTAGTTTGTCGGTAATGTAAGTGAAGTTATGTTTCCTCTTGTTTATTCTATGTGCTTTTGCTTGATGGTTAGATGACATGACCTAGTTGGTTCAAAATTAATATTATACAAAAATTGTCTAAAACATCCACAACAAATCAATGTTATTTTCATCCATATCGAAGAATAATTTATCTTACCTTATATTATAGTTTGCATATATAGTTACAATTCCATACTTCTAGATGTTTTAATGCTGGTGGTAATACTTAATATTTATTCACTTGGAAGTTGGAGGTTTGGCTCTAGAAAGTATATTTTACTTGCTAGTGTGTAGCAAAGCCCTGTTTTAATTTTTCATGTTGATTTATTAAAGTTCATGCTATTGGGTGTTTTCTCAAGGAGGCATGGTTATGATTAAAATCATGAAGAAGAAGGTGTAATGATCTCTTCAAACGAGGTTGGTTAAAAACATTGTCATCAACACATAATATTCTTTGGTGGTTACCCATATCCAACATAAACACTAATGGATGTCGAGTTAGGGCTCAACAATATGAAGATTTGAACACAACTTAACAAAAATTCAAAAGAGATTTAACTACACAAGTGGAGCAAACGGGTGGCATTGTTGCCAAGCAAACAGATGGCACCCTTCCCTACGCGACCATGGAAACACTTTTATAGGGTGTCACTACCATGGTTGTTGGCCACACTACATTACCCTAGCATAGGGTTTAAATTTTGGTAAACATATCATTGGGTGTATTCCCTAGTTTCTTTAAGGGGCACGTGTGCTCTAGGGTAGTTCACGCACACCCCCTTTTTAACATCTTTTCTGTAGTCATTCCTTTCTCTATATACATACATATATAGGTGTTTCTTTTTTGGATGAATATTGGCACCCACAATTCACATATGGAGTGTTTTTTCTCTATATATGGCCTTCTCTATATATACCTACGTATATGGAGTCTTTTTTTAGGGGGGTTCGCTTTTTCGAGATGAATCTATACCTAGCTCATGAATCATGATACTTTATAGCTATATGGCATGTGCGTTTTGTTCTGATCAATTATGAAATATTTATATATACACATCTACTCATATAGATATGTGGGTGTGCTTTTATTCCAATCGAATACGATTGACACACACACATGCATATATGTATTTGTATATACATATTTGTAACTCATGCTAGTGCCTTTTCTAGGTTGAATATATACATATATATGTATATGTATCTATATATCCACATATATATATATCTACATAAAAGTACGAGACCTACTATTCACACAACCACTGTTCACATGTTTGGGGGCTTTTATTTTGGGTTATGATTGTTTTCCACGCTTGTATGAGGACATTCTTTTCTAGATTTAATTATGCACACACATACACAACACACAAGACTCCTAAAACTATTTATTTCCACATGTGATTTTCTAGTCTGTACGACTAACATCAAGGCATTATTGTGAAGTTACACATGTGGGTGGGACCGCCAGGAACTTGAACCATGGAGGATGGGTTGGAGACTCGGATTGTTGTGTTGGGGGGTTCAAGCCACCTGTGGATATTTGGTTTAGTGCCTAGAGGGGTTTTTTTTTTTTTTTTTCAAAAAAAAATCTCCTTCCATTAGTTATAAAATTTTACAAATGAGATTAGTATATACAAATCCCTGTAGGGACACAATAGGTCCATCTTATGTGGATGCCCACCGACTCAATAAAAGGGGGAGGGGGACCATTGTTGGATGAAGGCTAATCGTTGTCTTTCAACTCCATCAAAGTCACCCTTGAGGCCATCATATTGGCTCTTTAGAGTGGCTACCACTTCACTCCATATCTCTTGCATTAACACTATTGGTTGCACGGTTTGGTTGGAGAAGACTCGTCTACACCGTTGTTTCCATAGAATCCAAAGAGTTATTGGGCTAACCAATTCCAGCACAACTTGAGATTTGGCATTGATAGGAGTTGAGTGGACATTGTCGATGGTGGAGAAAAAAACTTATTGTGCTTTTATAACCAAAGGCATCCCTTCTTCTTGATGCTCATATCTGTCAACTAGGGCCTGCCATGATAGCCAACATACATTCCCCCACTTGATTGAGCCTTGCACCTGGCATAATTGCAATAAGCGGCCAACCCCCGCCATATTCGATGGGACTTTGGGCAGTCCCATAGAGTGTGTCGTATTGATTCTACTACAGTTGGACACGCTACACAATTAGGAGAGTTGACGTTCCCACGCTGCCATGCACCAACCGGTAGTGACTTATGTATTAATAGCCATTGGAAAGTGGTGATTCGCCTCACGTGTTGTTGTTTCTAGAGTTTCTGCCTCACGTGTTGTTGTTTCCAGAGTTTCTGCCAAAACTTGGTGATAATTGTGGTAGGAACATGATATGTTTTCCAGACCTTTGCAACAGTCGGATCTCGGGCAGATTAAGCGGCTATAATATGGCGACCCAATCTAGTTGTGAATTGAAAGAAAGGGATAGGTTTGCTTCCTTGCCCCGCGTAAGGAGCACAACATGTCCATTGCAAAGGGTCCCAACTGACCTTACGTAGCCATGTGTTTTCATGAATACATATGTGCCAATCTAGTTGTACTTTGATTGGATCAGGATCTACAATCCATTTATGCCCAGTAAATGCTAGTACTTGAATTACACTACGCTGTGTTGATGCCTTGTTGTCTTGCAGTTCAGAGCCTTCGATCTTGTCCGGTATGTCCCTACCTCTTGGGAGCAAAGAGCCCTCCTCCTTGTAGCCTATCCATTTCTCCGTTGTCGTCCTTTGATGAGTAGCTTCCCTAATCAGTAGAGCATTAATGATTTCAGATCTCATAGCCCATCTGCCCCTGATTCCATGGAGGATGTTGGCCTGGTCTTGTATTGGCAATGACATAAACCGTCTCCAACATTTTATACTTTTTCCTGGATCTTCCAAAATGTATCCCCATGACAACCCCTTATTTGATCCAACTGGTTGATTAGATTCATCCCTAATACATGGGTTCCAAAGGATACGTTGACTAAGCCAGGCAGGTTCGGAATTGGGTTGATCACACTTGAGTCCTCGTCTAATGTCACACCACGCCTTCCACATGGATGCACTAAATATATCCTCTAGTTGGCGGGAGAAACTATTTTTGAGATCCATGTTTAGAATCCATCTAGTTTGGGGGGGGGGGGGGGGGCAGTTGGTCCCTTTTCGTGGCCTAAAGTAAGTGAGGCGTAACCACAATAACATTTTCTAACAGACATTCCCTGGTTGGAGTCCTCACACCACAAATTTGGAGAGTAGGGCTTTTGATTGTGAGAGGGGATAAATAAGACCCGCCTAGAGGGTTTTTGTCTTAGTGTTTTTATAATTTTATTTAATATTTAATAGTAATTGCCTTATTGGCAAATATAATGATTTTAACTCTATAGGTGCAAGGTTTGAATCTTGCCTTACATAATTACTATCTATGTGGTGGATTAGGCCTACAAATTCATATTATTATTTTATTCCCTATCCAATTGTTGGAGGAGAAGAAGGTTGGATGAGGAGTACGTTCAAACTGGAGACTAAGACCCCAAATTTTTTGACATGATTGTTAAGTATTTGGGACCCAAGACACCAGTTGTGGAGACCAAGGCACCAATAGGATGCATTGAGCTAAACAAACCATAGGAAAATGGGGATAGAGTAACCCAAATAGGAAGCATTGTAGCCAATGGGCAACCTAGAATGAAAGGAACCCATTAACCTTGTAAAAAGCTATAAAATCCACATTTTGGTGACTTTCGTAGATCTACCCCAATCTTAAGTATTTCTCTTTTCCTTTAGTGTATTATAGATTTCATTGTACCTCCCTAATCTTCTATTAGAGCTAAATGTGACTAGGGTTAAGAGCTAGTCGAGCCAAACCTTATATCTCCCCTCTTGTATGGTCCTAAACCTCTTTGGTAATAAGAAATTGGGTATTCCTTTGTGTGCCTTGTTTGTCTTTACATCTATTACCATGTGCAATAGAGAGTAAAATGAGAGGAAAAGAGAGTACGTATAAGCATTAATCATTGAGGTTAAGTAAACTCGTAGTTCAAGGGGATTCAACAATCACCCTTGCCTGGTTTGCCGCCAATAGGGCATATGTCGGTAAAACCCCTAGGCACAACGATATTGACAAGAGGCATAACTCCATCAATCTATAGAATTGTTTAGGTGGACATACACAGAAGTTACACATCTATTTGATGTCACTGCCAGGGATAGACCGATGATCGCAACTACAAATGAGCTTTGTGTAAGCTCACGGGGTAAGTTTCCCTAATGCCAGAAGTTACCAAGAAGGTGAGGGATTTTCTATTTGTTAGTTAGTTCAATTTAATTAGTCAATGCTAGCCCCAAATCCCCCAATCTACACACCTCTCAAAGTCACACCTAAGCAAGTGAGCATCCTAATGGATCAACATAATCTTAACCGACATTATCAAGAGCTTATATAAGAACTCAAGGCCATCAAGGAAGAAATTGAGTTGTGGACATCACAACTAACAAAGGGTGACCAAACTGAATTCATAATGCACAACATTGAGGTAGCACTTTCCGAATGGATAACCACATTCTAGAATACAATAAAGACTCACATTGTTGAGTAAATGCGTGTGCTACTGAAGCGAAACCATTGTTGTTCTGGACCATGGAGGACGTGATGGTGTGAGAGAAGATTCTTCTTACCACTTTTTAGATATCCTTATGTGAATCCCCTTTATATATATTATTAGTGCACAAAGGTCGAGGTGGAGAGAACGCTTGAGAGACAAACGTAGGGAAAGATGCGAACAAACATAAGACACAAACATAGATGTCATGAACGAAGGACACAAACAAAGGATGCAAACGGAAAAAGCAAGCAAAGGAGGTGAATAAACAAGACGAACACTCTTGAGGAGAACGAAGAATGGCAAGGCTCATCCTCCATCAACCTCTTAGCCCTCCTCACACTCACATACAACGACGAAGGGCAATTAATACATTATTAGCATCATGCACAACTACCACTAAGGCACTTGACTAATGCTATGACATGGTAATGGCTCGAAATAAAGGTTTTTATAGAGAATTGTTTCTTTCTTACAACAAAACGGTTTCACCAAAAGTTGATGACTTTTACAAGGTTGTGGGAAATATGAGATGTGCAACAAAAGAATGTTGAGGACTTGTAGTTAGTGTCATGCAAACAACATAGATAAACTAGAGAAACAAATTATACACGGTAGGCGTGAAGCGAGAAACAAGAAGCACGTTGTTAAGCTCTAATGGAAGATTGTATTATTCTCTCTGAAAACTCCTTCTCTCCTTTCTATAACCTCTTAGTTGGGCTTATATATGCTCAAGCCCTAACTGGGTAGCATGTTCACACCAAGGATACAAATAGGGTGAAGTTGGTCTTTTATGCCAACACATGTTAATGGCCAAATTTAAGAAATAAGAACAAATGAGGTTTAGAGCTTCCGATGAAGGTGAGTTGAGTATACCACCGAGACCCCGACTGTTAACTCTTAGGGCCGGACAATGGCCTAACACAGGGTGTCTACGGAAGACACTTCACCAAAGGGGTATTACGGCAAGAGGACTAGGCTCAACGATTAATCCGACTTAATTAGGTTACTTAGTAAGATCGTCCTTAATAATCACATGTGTAAGATATAACAATGAATGCAGAACGGCAATTAACACAGAGAGATAAAAACACTAAGCTTCATTAATTATCCGCTGCCCATTACATTGTATCCGGGCCTTTAAATAGGTTTCCGGTTTGTAGTACAAAACAGTGCCATCCGCACCTGTTCGGGATCGGTGCGGATACGGAACGGCATACCGATTCCGATCCGTCCGCCCACACTAATAGCTTACTTACAACCATTCCTAATAATTAAATAACTCCTTCGTTTCACACTCTGGACTCCTTTGCCAGCCGGTAACACATGGCACGCCCGTGGGACAGTACCTTGTACGTCGAATCCACCATCCGACCCTTGCTATTCTTCGTCCAAAATATCCAGAATGCTTTGTTCGAGAGTCTCCAATGGTTCATCTGGAATTGGTTGTTGTTGTTGTTGTTGTTGTTGTTGTGGTTGTTGCTGTTGTTGTTGCTGCTCCGTTGATGGCTGCTGCGACTGGTCCGTTGGTGACTGCTACGGCTGCTCCTCCGTTTGTTGCTCTGACACCAGCGTTTCCGTCGTTGCTCCCTCCGTCGTAGTGGTCTCCGGTTGACTGGTTCTGGCCTGGCCCTCGGCCGGTGACGGTTCCTCATCACTAAGGTTAACCGTTGCCGCTTCCCGTGCTTTTTCTTCCCGAACCCGGGACCGCTCGTAGCTCTCAAACTGGATTTGAGCGTCCAGCCTATCATCTTCTAGCTGAGCTACAAGTTGCCGGACCTGCATTAGCTGTTCATCCGCCAGGACTTGGAAGTCTTCAGCCAGCTCGTCCCGTATGGCGGTGAAGTCCTCGAAAGTCAACGTGTAACAATCATCTCCTTCCTTCCGCCGGTTTACCACGTCTGCCCGTAGCAATTGGAGTTTCGCCGTATTTTGTGCCCACTTTGTCCACCATCTTACGGAGCTTTCGTCAATCAAGCGTTTTGTCTGATTTAGCCATGCCCTGAGGATGCACTAAATCCGGCTCGTTCCCATCTGCGATTTGATCTCCGCAGCTTGCCGTTCCTCCTTCAATTGCTTGATGATTTTGACGTTGTCTTCCGCCTGCTCCTTGTAATGTGTCAATTGCCTTTGATATGTGCTTTGTAATTTTTGCAATACCGTTGTCGCTCTCTCCCTTTCTTCCTGCTGCTGACTCTGGAGCTCCATTCGGACCTTCTCCGCCTCGTCCAACCGTCTTGTATTTTCCACTCGTTCGTCGGCGAGCGCCGTCGCGGCCTGATCAACTTCCTGCCGGAGCTCGGCCATCCGTTCCTTATGCTCTGTTTCCAACCGTTTGTAGTCCCGATGCAGGTGCTCAAAATCATCCGTCTTTTGCTTGAGCCGTACGTTGATCTGTCGACGGGCCCGGTCCTCGCAGTCCTTCTGCTGGCGGAGCTCCTCCTTTAGCCGTTCAATTTCCGTTTCCGCCGTCTTCTGCAGCTTGTCCTTTTCTTGCAACACTTTGTCTTTTTCCTCCCTTAATAGGTCGTACGCTTGATGGCCTTTCCGGAGGCTCTCCTCTGCCCAACGAAGGTTCTCAGCAGTCTTCTTTAATTCTGCTTCGGCCGCTGTCTTCAATTCCCGTTCACGGCTCCTTAGCGCTTCTTGTGCGACAAGTTCATCTCTCAATTCCGCAAGCTCTTGGGTTTGTGCCGCATCTCTCTCTGGAACGGTTTCCGTTGCCGGGGTCTTATTAGTCTGTTTCTTTATCCTGTGCACTTACCGGAGTCACCAGTGATTGAATCTGTGTTGCCGTTAAGGCCATTTTGGCCATTTCTGCCGTGACCTGATCCAAGTCTTTTTCAAGGCACCGGATTCTGGACCGGGCCGTCTCTAGTTGTTCGGTTGTGATGAGCAACCGTTCGCTTTGCGCTCTTTCTTCCGCCTCAATATACCCCACTGCTCTGACAATCTGTTCGCCTATCCACTGGAGCCACAGGCTACCGGTGCATTGTTGTTGCGCTTGCACGGAGGTTTGACGGATGGGCTCGCTTGTAGGTGGGTGGTCCCGCTTGATTGCGCCGAGTTTCAATTCCGTTTCTGCCCGTGGACCACCCTGCTGTCCTGGTTCCCCTTGCGCTGTCGCGCCTTTCGGCTCCGGATCGTTGCGTGAGTCGGGTGGGAACCGCCGAGGTTTTTGACTAGGAGGAAGAGGAATACAACTTAAGGCTAGATATGAATAGTGGAAAGAGAAGTAAGATAGCAATCTCGTGAATCCCACGAGTTTAGTGTAATTAAAACAATATTTAGATTATAAGAGCAATTAGATGGCAAAATTCGTGAATCCCACGAATATATTAGATTGATCAAAAACTTGTATATTAATCAAAAACCATATACATATTTTTCTCCTCCTTATATAAAGATGGAAGAGGCTAAGCATGGCTTCATGCTTTTTCACCTAAAGTGTCCATGCACACTAAATGTGCATGTGATGCTTTGTCATTTCCTAAATATAGGGCTCGTGCACGCTAGATGTGCATGAGTCACTTTTAATGTCACGTGTAAATAAAATATTCACACTCTAAAGAATACATGATTTTTACCCTTTAATAAAGGTATGTGTAAATAAAGGTCTTATACGTATTAAATCTATATTTATAACACTAAAGATAAGTTATTACAATGGTAAAGTTGGGGTTTATCTACGTGGAGGTGCATGGTTCGAATCCTGCCCTATGCACGTGATAAATTCTTTTGATATATTATTTATTTATTTATATGTATCTAAATTCGGATATATTATTTTATGGTTTTCACGTAGTGTGTGGAATACACTACGACACTCGCCCCCTCCGAACCCGCACATCCTCCGGTATGTGCCGAAGTTCTCGATTCCCCATATCCGTCTTCACCCAAAGCTTCCTCCGATTCTCCCCTTATGTCGACTATGAGTTGTAATTTACTTTCTTCGCTTCCCGCATCACCGTGGTCTTCGTCCGATTGCTCCTCGTTGTCGGCCTTGGCTTGGATCACATAGGGTTTGTCGTCGGTCCGCTTCTTGAAAATCTTCACCCGCTTCCCGGCTATAGGCACTCGTAGTATTGTTCCATCCAACTCGGACAGTCGGTACGTTCCGTTGTCGAAGACTTTCCGAACCTCGTATGGCCCGAACCACCTTTTCGCGAATTTCCGCATCGTTGTATGTTGATGGTCCAAACTACTGTCATAGACGATCACCCAGTCTCCTTCTTCAATCCTCCTCGGTCGTAGTCGGTGCTTTGTGTCGAACCGGCTTTTGTTCCTTAATCGTGCTTCTTGTTGTCGGCGTATTGCTTCCGCTATGTCTGCCGGTCTTCCCTCTAGTTGTCGTATCCGGACCGCTAGTAGTTCTTCCCGGCTCATCTCTTCCTTCCACGGTAGCACTGCCCATGTTGCGATTGCGGTTTCCGTCGGCATTACCGGTGCTTGTCCGGTCATGAGTTCTGCCGGCATGTAACTGGTTATGGAGCTATGCGTCGTCCGATCCGCCCATAGTGCATACGGAAGCATCTGCGGCCAGTCCTTCACCTTTCCATCGCATGCCTTCGCAAGTGCTTTCACGATCGGACTATGTCCTCGTTCGACTTTCCCGTTGGCCTCCGGATTGTATGCCGTTGTCAGTGATAACCGAACTCCGTGTTTGGCGAAGAATCCCCTAGCTTTGTCCGAGTCGAGTTCTCCCCGGTCCGCAATCACTTGTCCTACGCACCCGTACCTGCAAAATACTTCCTCCAAAAGAAATTGGCATACCGCGGAACACGTTTTCCTCTGAAGCGCTCGACCTTCTACTTGATTCATGAGATCTTCCCGAGCTAATACCAAGTATTTCTTTTGTCCGATCCCGATCGGCATGGCCACTATGTCGACCATCCACTTGAAGTTGATTGTCGGTGAGAATGTCGGATGTAACTCATCTCGATGTCGAACCCCGGAGTAGACTTGACATTTCTCGCAGCTTTCCGTAAACTCCGCAATATCTTTGTACATTTTCTTCCACCAATATTTTTGCTTGATCTTCACAAATGTTGCCCATGTTCCTCGGTGTCCAGCCCAATCGGATTCGTGAAACTCGGACATTATCCGGTTTCGTTGCTCTTTTGTCCCGACTACTCGAAGTGGTATACCATCCGGTCTTTTCGGCGCCCTCCATATTAATCCATTTTCCAAGAAGAACTTTTGGACTTGCCTCTTCTTCCTTCGGATCTCGGCTCTTCTTCCTTTATCGTTTGTCGAGTCCTCGGCCTCTTGTAACATCTTTCCGATCATCAAACTTTCTCCCTCATATTCTTCTTCCCGAAATTCTCGGATTACGTTCACTCGGCATATGTGCTCCGACGCGAAGTAGTCTTCGGAAACTTCTTCATTATCCGATTCGGTTATGTCGTCTCCGAACCGAGCCCTTGATAACATATCCGCTACCGCGTTTTCCTTCCCCGAGATGTGTCGAACCTCTGGGTTAAGCGATTTGACATATGCAACCCACCTTAGCATAGCTACATCTGGTATCGTACAACACCGCATCATCCCGAGTATCGGAAGACAATCCGTCTCGATCACCACTTTGGCTCCGATCAAATAATCCCGATCCGACTTTATCGCTGACACGACTCCCCACAGTTCTCTTTTGACTTGTGCATATCCACGTTGCCTTTCGTTGAGAACCTTTGCTCCGAATCGGATCGGATACCGCGAACCATCCGAGTCGGCTTGATTGATGACCCACCCGATACCGGTTGGACTTGTATCAACCGTTACTATGATCGGTCGGTCGTAGCTCGGCTTCTTAAGTGCTTCCGCCCTCCGAAGTGTCTTCTTCAATTTCTTCATGGCTTTGGTGTGTTCCGGTTTCCATTCGAATTTCTTACCTTTCCGCAACAAGTGGTAGAGTGGATCCGCTATATGTGCATAGTGCGGAATCCATATGTGATAGAATGCACATGCACCGAGAAACCTTCGGACTTCGGATGTTGACTCGCATACTTCCTCCATAGCTTGAATCGCATCAATCTTTGTTGGTGACGGTCTTCGGCCGTAGGGCCCACATAGATGTCCGACCACCAATATTTCTTCTTGCCCGAATGCCGATTTCTCCCCGGAAAGTGTTAGGTGCACATCTTCTAGCTTTCGCAACACTTTCTCGCAAGCATGAATATGGTCGACCACGAACTTTCGGCATCCCCGATCATCCATAGTCTCATCTTTTTCTTCGACTGCGCATCCTTTCATCGGAATGTCATCGAGGAACGGCATCGTTATCTCCGGAATGCAGTCTCGAAGCACCTTGTTCATCGCGTTCATCATATGAGCAACCGAGTTTGTCGCTCCTTGTGGTAGTGTGCACATTCGGACTAATCCTATCGGTGTTCGCATGGTTGTGATGTCTCGGCTCTCCACGGCTAGTTGGAATTGGTCATACCCCGAGTATAGGTCTCCGATGGAGTATATTGCACGACCGGCAAAAGCTTCCGCAAATTCGTCCACTATCGGACCGACTCCCGAGTTCCGGATCGTGACCTTATTCACCGGTTGCAAGTCTTGGATAAATCGGAGTGACCCATTCTTCTTCGGAACCGTAAACCATCGATTTGAGTACGGAGCAGTTGATGGCTCTAGAATCCCCATCGCCACCTTCTCCTTGAGCAAGTCAATGACTTTTGGAATATGCGCTCGTGGCACCGGAATCGGCTTCAGATTCCACGGTACATGGTCAATCGTAAAGATCACCATCGGCTCCACTATTCTCGGATCGACGCACCCTATCTCCCTTGATGTAAATGCAAACGCTTTGCCGTGTTGCTCCAACATCTCGCGAAACCGTTCTTCTTCTTTCTGTAATAGGAACCCACCTCCACCGATCCGAAGTTTCTTCCGGGTCTCATCCGTGAAGGCATGTCCGATATCCACGGACTTCCGAAGTGTCGGATCTCCTGAGACTTCTTTCCTCTTTTGTTCGCTATCGGCGGGTAGTGGTCCCGCGGCCGGTTTCAACTTCTTCTCCACGGTCTTGTATTTCGTACTTACCATTGCTTCTTCTTTACGGAGCGTATCCGGCTCCATTTTCGCAATGATCTCGTACATCTCGACCGATTCCATCGGGACTACCCGGTTCCCTTGGCTTTTATCTTCCGCAAGTTCTTCAAGTCGTTGTAGCGTGCTCCCATAGAACACTTCTTCGACTATCCCCACGATTTCTTCATCTTCTTTTATTATTGATGCCGACCGCAACTTATCCTCCACTTGTCGGTATCCTTTCTTCAATCCTCCGGTTACGGTCGTGTACGTAGATGCCCCATCCGGACCTATTTGTACATGTTTTGCTCCGAGAGTTTTCTTCCTGTGTGGGGTATCAGCGCTTCTCGGACTATCACTTCCCCACTCCGCAACAGTCCGCTTTAAAAAATCCATTCTCACTTGGGACAAGAGTTCCCTCTTGTTCCTTTCGTGATTTGCCGGCACCGTTAGGAATTGGACGGATTTCCCACCGTTTTGGCTCCGAATTCGCGCAAAAGCCGCACCGCTATCGAGCACCTTCGTCTCCATCCGTGATGCCGTGATAAAGGGTTGGCCGAGGATGACGGAATGTGAAACCTCATCTTGCACGAAGAAATTTTGGTCGATCTCGACATCCCCGATCTTCACCGTCACATCCGGACAAGCCGCAAATAGATCTTCCGTTGCTTTGGTGGCCGCCCGAATCTTCCATCCATGGTTGGTGTTAATAGGCCACTTCCCCTTCCAGTAGAACTCCTTGGACATCAAGTTGATCTCCGATCCGTGATCAATCAATGCTAGCACGGGTTCTTTGATGTTGCCGATTCGGACCGGAGTCTCCGTAGTCGCGCGTGCCCAATGTGGCCTTGTATAATGGGAGTTCGGAATTTCGTCCTCCGCTTCGGTGTCGTTCATTAAAACGGTGTTCGCATTCACCCTTGGAGCATTTTCCTCCGTACTTTGTCTTTTTCGCTTCACGAGATCCACGAGAAGATCGTGGAACTCCTTCTTTGCTATTCCGAGTAGCTCCCGAAGCGATAAATCTACCCGGCTATCCAAGATTCTTTCCTCGAACACTCTTTTCAAGTCGGTTTGTTGTTCTATGTCCGAGGCGAGCTTGAATGCCGGAGTCGCCTTTTCTTTTCCCTTACCTCCGGAGTTCCAACTTTCCGGTATCTTCGATGGCCCGGCCGCATCCTCCGTTCGTCGTCGTTTCTCGTCCACATACACCTTATGCAATTGACACAGGGCGTATATGCTATTCTTGTCGACAGGGCACTCCCATCCCGTAGCTTCCCGGACGCCTTCCGCGGTGCTTCGGATCTCGTTGGAGTCGGTTTTCTCGGTGTTTTCTAGAACTTCCGGCCAAAAAGACGTCTTTGCTCTCGATGACTCCCCGACACATATTCCCGCGGTTGTCGCATAGTTGCTTCTCGCCGCCAATTCCTCCTCGAGCATCTTCTTCATGCCGCCTTTCCGGAAGTTCGGTCGGAGTGGCTTCCGAGAGTCCATCGAATGAATCCGGTTTCCCTCGTAGTAGATGAGATCCCGCCGTAGCGCCTCCTTATGCTCGTCGCAATCCCTCCGATCGTGTTCGGCGCTATCGCACCATATGCACCGTCGGTCCGTATACTTGGAGCTTGTGGGGCGGTCATCCGACTTCTTCACCATCGCGATCTTCAGATTCTCCATCTCCTTCAATAGTTGCTCCACCGTAGATGCATCAATCCCCTTCTCGGTTGTAGTCTCTCGAGCCCTCAGTTGATGGTCTTCCAATCCGGTTCTCGGTTTCGGAATCGGTTCCGAAACCCTCTTTTCTTCGTCGGCAAGCCATTGCCCCCTCTTCGTGTATCGCGCGATGATATCCCGCACGCTTTCCCATGTTTCGGTGAGGCCGCTCTCCGTGGTCGTGTCCTCCAAGAGCACTCCGAGATCTTTCTGGTCCCGGACGTCCACGGCTCGCAAGAACATGATCACCTTGTCCGGTACGAGGATAGCTTGATCTCTCGCGGACAACCTCCCGAACCGGCTTTCGAATGCCGAAAACACATCAACGACCTTCAATCCCTTGTCCGGCGTCTCCACCCAATCTTCGAATCCCCTTCGTGTCGCCTTGGAGGAATCCTCGATGGCGAACGTCCTCTTTAGCTCTACTTCAAACGCCTCCCATGTCGGATTTTGCTATCGTAGCCCATGGATGCTTGCTTGAAGCCCGTCGGTTGCACAAACCATGGGTTTAAAACCATGCACAAACCATGCACAAACCATGCACAAACCATGGGTTTAAAACCATGATTTTGTGCACATGGTTTTCTATGGTTGTTTCTTCTATAATTTGTATATGAAAAGGAAATACATATAATCTACACTATATGATAGTTGTCCTAGTGGTAAGGCAATTATCTTGTATGTTAGAGGTGCAAGGTTCAATCCTTGCTTGCACCCCTCTGTATGAACTCAAGTGCCACTAGGCTAGGTTTATTTGCTAAGTGCATGTGCAATGTTGCACATCCTTGGTTTATTCGTCTCACTCGGTTTCACACCGTAGCCGAAAATCGTCACGACATCCACCCCCACCAAACCTGCACATCCTCCGGTATGTGCCGAGAAAGGTGAAGAGGTGAGATCTTTGGCAACGGTGATCAACCAAGTTCCTCTGCACGCTCGTCGACTTCGTCTTCCACTTCGAGTATGCGCAATCTTTCCAACCGAACCACCGTAGCCACCCGATCCACCATATCCAACGCTCACACCTTCTTCCCCGATCGGTTGTAGTAGATCTACCGAACGATGTCGTCGATACGACCGCTCTTCCTTCGTCCAGCGCGCGTGTCCTTCGATTGGACTCCTGGCCACTCCTCACGCTCACCGTCTTCAACTGGGTATTGTAGATCGTTCGTGTCGATCTCCGATTAGGCCGGGTTTGCCCTTGTCCGGATCGGTCTCCACCGATCGCTTCTTGGCTTGGTTGGCCTTCGTCTGCATTCACATTTCCCCGAGTCGGGCTCGACCGATTGATTCTGGCTGGGTCGGCCCCCTTTTGGATCGGAATCGTCCGATCGATTTTCGCCGAATCAGGTTTCGGCCGGGTCGGCCCCGGTCGATCGGCTCCCATGTGGATCTTCCTTCGTTCGGGTCGGAATCCCGGCCGGATCGTCTTCCGGTTCAACCGGTTCTCGACTCTTCCTTCCTTCCCGCATGCAACCTCTCCATCGAACTCAACCGCAGCTTCATCCTTGGCCTCCACGTCGGCCATATCCTTCCCTCCGTGTATGCTCACCTCGAGCCATATTGTCTCCTCTTCGCCACCTCCTTTATCTTCGGTCTTATGTCGACACACGGTCTCGACTGCCGAAGTCTCCGGAACCAGTGTGAAGGAATCCCTTCGTTCATTTACATTTACCTTGTCTTCTTCATCGCCCTTCCGGTCGTCCTCTTTTTTGTCCACACATTCTGTCTCTTCGGTCTCACGTTGGCGCACGTGCACAACCGCCGAAGTCTCTAGAATAGGTGTGGGGATATCCTTTCTTCCTCGATCTTCTTCCTCCTTGTGTTGGGCCTTCGTCTTCCTGTCACCACCTTCCGTCTCTCTGGTCTCACATTGGCACATGGGCACAACCGCCGAAGTCTCTGGAACAAGCGTGAAGAAAGTGTCGACATGGCTATCCGTCGTCGACTCATCCATAGCCACCTTCGACTCAATGTCGTTTGTCATGGCTACCTCCTCAATCTCTTCAGACTCAAGCACTTTTTCTCCCTCGATCATGCAAGCTTTTCTCATGCTTGCGCCGTCATCACCCGATGTTTCGTACACAATGCATGTTCCGAAACATTTATCCTCCCTCGAAGTGGTGTTCGCCGTCCTCGAGTCATCGGCCTCCTCCTTCGCCGTCGTTTCTTTGTAAGACAAGAAGGTGACTTGTTTCACACCTTCTCTCTCGGTACCGTCATACCGAACCAGAGCCTTTGTATCGGCCACTTCATTAACCCGCATTTGTTGGGAGGTCTCTTCTTCCTCGATCACCATTCGCCTCGGTTTTGTCTCCCTTTTAAGCTTCATTTCTTTTGTTGGTGGTGCGTTGTTGCATCTCGTCCCTCTTCGATCGTCCCTCATGGGCCGTCTTGTTGTCGTCGATATTCTCGCTTGCCCCTTATCGTGTAGTCGGCATACACTTTCCACTTTGCTCCAATCCTCGATGAGGCCATTTGCACCATCATCTTCTTCGAGTTTGAGGCCGATCGCCATCCTTTCCATTCGATCGATTGACTTCACGAACATAAGGACCTTATCGACCCCCACCAATCTTTGTTCCCGCTCCGACAATTGAGAAAAATGATGCTCGAAGTCTACGAATGCTTGTGTCGCACCTTGGTGGGTCTTCGCTGATGTCACCCATTGGTCGAAGTTGCGTCGATCTTGTCCCTTCAGTCTCTCATAGCCATATTCCTCCAATAGAGCCTTCTCGAAAGTCGCCCACGAATCATGAGCTTCTAGAAGCTCTTTTACATCTTTGAAGATCGGTTGAGACACCACCCGACAAAAGTACTCTAGCCTCATAGCTTTGTCCACACCTCTTGAATCCATCTCCGCATTGTAGACTTTTAGGAAACTTTGGACTTCGGCACTGTTGAAATAGCTCATTTGTTCGACTACCTTGTCGACGGCTTGTTGGGCTTCATTTCTTCTTTTCCCTTCTCTCAGAAACTCCATCATCCTTCTTGACATTGCCTCCATGAGATATTCGCCATCCATCTTCGTCCTCCCCTGTTGCTCTTCACGTCGGGTTCACCAAATGATGTCGCGAAGATTCGTGCGTGCGTGTGCTACTCGAGTGACCACCGGGGTCTTGGACTGGGGAGGATGATCGCGGAATTATCGACGCTAGATGACGATCAATGTAAGATTAAATGAAAATGGTTTACTTGAGAAGAAGAAAAATTGTACACTTGAGAAGTAGAAAAATATGAAGAAGATAAAGACAAATATTATATTGATGATAATGGTGTTGGTGATTTCACATATTGAGCCCCCCTTACACAAGCCCAACTAGAGGCTTTTATAGGTCTTTCCATGCTCGTGACATGCACATAACCATGGGCTAAAACCATGGTTTTGTGCACACGGTTTTGCTTATGTCATGCACAAACCATGGGTTTAAAACCATGGTTTTGTGCACATGGTTTTCTATGGTTGTTTCGTCTATAATTTGTATATGAAAAGGAAATACATATAATCTACACTATATGATAGTTGTCCTAGTGGTAAGGCAATTATCTTGTATGTTAGAGGTGCAAGGTTCAATCCTTGCTTGCACCCCTCTGTATGAACTCAAGTGCCACTAGGCTAGGTTTATTTGCTAAGTGCATGTGCAATGTTGCACATCCTTGGTTTATTCGTCTCACTCGGTTTCACACCGTAGCCGAAAATCGTCACGACAGCGCTTCTTCTTGGTTGGCCGAGGGAGGCTGCATTGACCTTTCTGGCTCTGGCAGAATGGGACTTGCCGGTGCTGCCGGTGGTGCAGGGGCTTCTGATTCCGGTGCCATGCGCACCGGTTCCGGTTCCTCCCTTGGCGTGGGAGTCTCAATATGGGGAGCCGGTGTTCCCTCCGTTTGAGGGTCCGAACGTTTCCCGGCTGCCTCAACGGTCCTTGCCGATGACCGTCGCTGGAGGTGCTCCGTAGGCTCCTCCTCTATTTCCTCCTCCTGAGTCCCGGCATTGAGTTTCGCTGCCAAGGGGTCCGCTTCTCTATTCCCCGGTCGGCAGAGTGTAATCTTTACGGGCCGTACCGGTGGTTCCTCATGTGCATCCGTTGGCCGCTTCCGGCAGGCGCTCTCCTTTCCCGCTTGTTCTGCGTCCGTCGCCTTCCCCTTAGTGGCCTTAGAGGCCAACATCTGTTGTCTTTTGGAAGCAGTCTTTGGGGTGCCGTCCGCCACTCTTCCCCGCTTCTTGGGCTGGACGGGCTGGACGGGTGGCAGAAGCAAGGTGAGCCACTGCGTTACTGCGTGCCATATCCTCCGTCCTTCTCGGCCTTCTTTGCCGTCTTTTCCTCTGACGATCTCGATTGCCGCACACAAACCGTCTGCGATCAATACCGGCCAATCCACCTTGATCCCTTCATAGGTGGCGATGATCATCCCTGCCCGGTTCTACGGCATGACAGGGGGTCTAGGGTACACATGGTCGTATTCGTGGAGCACACGGGCAATCTCGCGGAATAGCATATCTCCGCCGCCCTGTGTCCGGTAGCCCTTGCTGGCTAGGGAGTACTCACCAAAATACTTGATGAGTTGCTCCGAGGTCGGATTGTCAATCGTGAATATGCCTCCCTCTGGAAGGCCTGTTAACGCACGGATCGCCTCATCCGTTATGACCTCTGTGTCGATTTCTTTGATCACCTTGTCGGCTTCTTTGTGTGGTGGTGCCTCCATAATCGTCAAGAAGCCCTCGAGCCCATGTTGCTTTAGCCATTTCTTGGCGGCTTCCGACAGCGTTTACGGGTCCATGTCTGTGTCGAGGTCGGATTGTGGTGGTGAGGTTGGATGGTGATGAGAGTGAGAGTGAGGGAGTTCAGAAAGTGGGGGTTCTCTGTGTGTAGGTTCTCGTCTGGTGATCTTCCAACGCCTTGGTGCTTCTGTGCTCCTGGGTTCGCGAAAGTATAAGGTCTCCATGCGTTGTGGTTTTTCTCTGTGCATTCTGGCGCCTTTTTCGAGCGTGTGCACGTCGTGTCCTAAAATAGCATTATGTCCTGTGGTGGTGCTTAAATGCCCACTACGTACCTTTTCGCTCCTCGCTCTCTCGTCCGTTCATACCTCGCTTTTGCATGATTACTTCGCTTTTTTTTTTTTTTTTTTTTTTTTTTGTAGTGTGAGGTTACTTGTCCATTGGTCCTATCGGACCCTTACCGGCCTCATTACGGTTTGCCGTCGCCTCATTCTCCCCAGTTACCGGCTCGCCATCTCCTCCATCTTGGTGGTTGCCGTTTCCCTCACAGGTTGTCGTTTCCGCACCGGTTCCCGATCCGGTGTCGGTCCTTTGCTCAAATGGGTTCTTGGGCATCGGTCCTCTATATGGCTTCAATCTGAATCCGTTTGCCTAGCACTTCGCCGGCAAGTGTCCCTAACTGGTAGGACCCATTATACTCACGTGTCATCCAATACGGGCCGGACCATCTAAACCGTAGTTTACCCGGCATCTTGCCCATCCGGGTCTGAAATACTAACACCGGCTTGCCGATTCCGAACATTTT
This sequence comes from Azolla caroliniana, assembly GCF_043228905.1. Taxonomy (NCBI): domain Eukaryota; kingdom Viridiplantae; phylum Streptophyta; class Polypodiopsida; order Salviniales; family Salviniaceae; genus Azolla; species Azolla caroliniana. Next base: position 36,125 of record NW_028230515.1, on the reverse strand, counting down.
TTCATTTCCTTTCCTGTGCCGGTCGACAAATGCTTTCCGTCGCCGTTGTTCCAATTCTAAGTACAGGATGCTTGGCAGTCGTTGTTCCTCGAGTTCACACATCGCTGTTAACCGTATTGCCTCCGACTCCTTCTCGTTTAGCCGTTCCCGTAGCTGGATCCGTAAGCTTGGTACTTGGAATTCCACCGGCATGACCGCCTTCAGTCTGAACGCTAACCGGAACAGTGTTGTTCGGATCCTCGTTTTGTATGTTGTCCGGTATGCCCAAAGCGTGCTATGTAGCTTGGTATCCCAATCCGTTCGGTTTTCGTTGACGATCTTCCGGAGGATATTTTGGAGCGTTTTGTTGGTCGACTCAGCTAACCCGTTTGCTTGCGGATAGTACGGTGTGCTCTGTTTATGGACAACGACATAGAATGTCGTCAGGCTTTCAACTACTTGTCTGAGAAAGTGCCCCCCTTGGTCGCTTATTAATTCGATTGGGCATCCGTAACGGCACCAGATGTATTCGTATAGAAATTTTGCCGTTGAAGCAGCGGTGTTGTCTCTTAAGGCTTTGGCCTCCACCCATTTCGTGCAGTAATCCATCGCGACGATGACATACCGATTACCTGTTCTCATTGCCAGTGGTTTGAACGGTCCAACAAAGTCCAGCCCCCACTTCTGGAATGGTTCGAGTGGTAGTACCGGCTGGTGTGGCATCCGAGCCTGCTTCGTTGGCTGGCCCATTCGCTGGCATAGGTCACATTCTTTTGCGTACCGTACAACATCTCTTAATGTAGTTGGCCACCATAGGCCACTTTGCCATATTTTCCTGGCCGTCGCATCTCCGGCATAGTGACCTCCGGCAACTCCGCAGTGGGCTTCTCTCAGTATGAGGTCCTTTTCATCGCTTCGCACAACCCGTCTCCCTATGCCGTCCGCGCCCTTGTGGTAAAGTGTGTCTCGCAGTAAGCAGAAATGTCGGCTTTGCACCGCCAGGCGTTTCCTTTCGTCCCGATTCATCTCCTCCGGAGGCAGTCCTGTACTCAGAAACTGGTGCATATTTGTGAGCCACTTGTCTTCCTGTGCCACCGTCTCATCTACTGTCGTTTCCGTAGTGACTCGAAACAGCTCCGCATCCGGAAACTCGTCCGCTACTCCGTCCCCCGTCTCTCCGGACTCTAATCGGCTTAAATAATCCGCTACGGCATGCTGTATACCGGGTCGGTGGAATATTTCGAACTCGAATTCCTGTAACAGTAAGGTCCATCGGGCCAACTTACCGGTGAGTGACGCCTTGGACACCAGGTAGAGGAGTGCCTAATGATCTACATGGAAGGAAAACTTCCTTCCCAATAAATAATGCCGAAACTTTGTCACACTGTAGATCATCCCTAGAGCTTCCCGTTCCGTGGTAGAGTAGTTCTGTTCCGCTTGGGATAGCTTTCGGTTGGCATAGTACACTGGCCGGTACCACTTTGGCTCCGAAAGTTGCATCAGTACGCTTCCGATTGCGATGTCGAAGGCGTCCACGAACACATGAAATTCTTTACTCCAATCCGGAGGCTGCACTACCGGTGCTTGCGACAATAGTACCTTGAGGGCCCTATACGCCCTATCCTCGGTGTTGGTCCACTGGAATGGTGTTAGATGTAACGCGGCATGCAACGGTGTAGCCAGGTCGGCCAAGTATCGGAGCATCCGGCTGTGCCACCGGATCTGGCCTAAGAACCGGCTCAATGCCTTTGCCGTTGCCGGCGCCGGTGCATCTAATATGGCTTTCACTTTGTCCGGGTCGACTGCAATACCTTCCTGGCTCACAATATGTCCTAGTAGGGTTCCACTGGACACGCCAAATACACACTTTTCTAGACAAAGACGGAGGTGTTGAAAATGGTCCTCCTCCCAGCTATAGACGGCGAAATCGTCAAGGAAAACCTGCATAAAAGTCGGGATATATTCACCAAAGATTTCCATGATGATTCGTTGAAATGTTGCCGGTGCCGTTTTGAGTCCGAACATCATCACCACGGCCACAAACACCCCCCATTCGGTGACGAAAGCCGTTTTCTCTTGGTCGTCGGGGTGTTGTCAGGAATAGTACTAAAACAGAGATGGAATTAGTACTAAAGAAGAGTAGTACTATTAGTCAGGAATAGTACTAAAACAGAGATGGAATTAGTACTAAAGAAGAGTAGTACTATTAGTACTAAGGGGATGGGACTGCGTAAGACTCCCGAGAGAGGGAGTGAGAAGAGGAGAGAGAGAGATAGCGAGAGACAACAACTAATATATTATGTGAAAGATAAGTACAAAGCGGCTAAGAGGCTTAAGATTGGTGTTGAACCAATTTGGTTCAAAACAATGCCTTGTGCCTCCTTTTATAGTGTTTCTAGGAATAAGCCTAAAGCTTCTAGAATGTTCTAGAGAGATCTAGAATATACATCAATTTTCTATGATAAAGCATAAAAGAAAATAATATCCTACAAATTACAATTCATAGTCTAATGGTAAGAGCTCGACCCATGTAGCATAAGGTCATGGGTTCGAGTCTTGCCATATCATGACACTATCTCCCCCTTAAAGACGACAAGTGGAACGAGTCGGCGTTGATTGCGGACCAAGTTTGTCCGGATACTTTCGGTGGAAATCAGCAAGAAGATCCTGTGCATTGGCAACATGCTCGACGGGTTCCCAAGTACGTTCGCTCGGACTATAACCGAGCCAATCGACCAAGTAATAAAGGTTCTTGCGAACAAGTTTGGAATTGAGGATGGCAGCAACTTCATACTCCGGGCCAGCATCCAACTCCAGCGGGGGCGGCGGTGTCACACGATCGGGAATGGTGTTTGCTTTATAAGGTTCAAGAAGAGAACAATGGAAAACCGGATGTATCTGAAGCTGCGGAGAGAGATCAAGGCGGAATGTGACATCATTAATCTTACCCGTAATACGGAAGGGACCGAGTCGTCGATAATCTAACTTGTCGCACGGTCGAGTAGTCTTGATGTGACGACGTAAGAGCCATACTCGATCTCCGATGGCAAAAGAGGAGGGAATCCGATGACGATCCGCATAAGTCTTCTGTGTGTGTTGAGCATGACGAAGGTGAGTAGAGAGATCCATTTGGATCTTGCGTAGCCTCTCCAAATGATCCTCGACACGAGGGTTGGTAGGTAGCTCCGGGGTGTCGATCACCGACCAGCGAGGATGGAAACCGGTATAAGCGAAAAATGGGGAGACCCGAGTTGAGGAGTGAATAGCATTATTATACGCAAACTCCGCAAAGTGGAGAATCTCGGCCCAATCGTCCTGTTGATAACTCAGGAAACATCGGAGATATTGCTCCAGCGTTTGGTTTGTTCGTTTCGCCTGCCCGTCGCTCTGAGGATGGTAGCCGGTGGAGAGGTTGCAGGAGACCTTGAGCATCTTGAAGAGATGCTGCCAAAATTTGGAGACAAATTGCGGTCCTCGGTCACTGATGATACTGTCTGGGAGGCCATGATGCCGAAATACCTCACACATAACAAGGGCGGCGGTTTCCTCGCTAGTGATGGCTTTAGTACACGGCACAAAATGTGCCATCTTCGTATATCGATCGACGATGGTTAGGATAGCATCGAACCCCTTCGAGACCGGAAGATCTGTGATAAAATCAAGACAAATAGACTGCCACGGCTTACTTGGAATCGGTAAGGGTTCCAACAAGCCATATGGATGGTGTCGTGGCATCTTTGCTCGGCAGCAAGCATCACAGGTCCTAACGTAGTCGTCGACAAAACGGCGCATGTGGGGCCACCAAAAAGATCATTGCACTAGCTCCAACGTCTTAGTACTACCGAAATGTCCCGTCGTATGGGTGTTGTGACAATGTTGGACGATTTGAAGGTGACAGGAGCAATCGGGGACATATACGCGCTTTTTAAAGAATAACAAACCATCATGATATTCGAATTGTTGGTAGTCAATACATGGTTGTTGAGACCGAGAACAGGATGCCCCAGAAGTATCAATGTGCGCCAGGATGTCTTGAGCAAAACTATCCGTTTTCAAGGTTGCACGTATGTCATCGGTAATCCGTGAATCCATCGGGGTGTGAAAAATCCGCGCCGTGTGCAATCGTGTTGGTCCCAAGATTACTTGCTTTTGATGATCAAATGTTGCATCACCAGGACGAGGTGCAAGATATGAACGTCGTGATAGTGCATCTGCTTTTCCTTGCTGCTTCCCCGGTCGATATGTGATTTTGAAATCGAAACGCGTGAGGAATTGCGCCCATCGAGCTTGCTGTCGATTTAGTACACGAGCGTTTTGAAAATAAGCAAGATTTTTATGATCACTAAAGACAATGACCTGATGTGGAGAGCCCTCTAAGAAATGCCGCCATTGCACAAATAAATCCACGATGGCTAATAATTCCTTGTCATGTATTTCGTAGTTGATTTCTGCGACATCGAATTTGCGCGAATGGAAAGCCACCGGATGCAACTCTTCTTTATCTCCTTGTTGAGAAAGGATGCTACCGAGGGCGAAATCTGATGCGTCGGCCTCCATGATGAATGGTTTTCTTGTATCCACATGAGCTAGAATCGGTGCTGATGTAAAGGCTTTCTTAAGATGCCGAAAAGCCCTATCTGCTTCGATGGACCAAAGAAATGCTTGGCCCTTCTTCGTAAGTTGTGTGAGAGGTAAAATAATCTTTGAGTAATCCTGTATAAACTTACGGTAGAAGTTAGCAAAACCTAGAAAACATTGTACATCTCGTACCGACCGTGGAATTTGCCACTCTAGTACAGTTTGGATTTTAGCTGGATCCATGGCGATGCCCTTTGAGGAGATGACGTAGCCTAGAAATTCCACTTGCTTGCAATCAAAGCTACATTTTTCTAGCTTGGCATAAAGACCATTCTCGCGGAGTCGCTTTAGTACTAATAGTACATGAGAATCGTGCTCTTCTTGGGTCTTCGAATAAATCAATAGATCATCCAGATAGATGATCAAACAGATATCCAAGAGGTCTCTGAATATATCATTTGCCATGTGTTGGAAGACTGCGGGTGCATTGGTTAGGCCGAACGGCATAACGGTATACTCGAAATGCCCATACCGCGTGCGAAAGGCGGTCTTCCATTCATCTCCCGGTCGGATCCGCACAAGGTTATACGCTCCTCGTAGGTCGATTTTAGTAAAAAACTTGGCACCATTACCTCGCTCTAAAAGACTTGATATAAGAGGAAGTGCATACCTATTCCGGATGGTGACTTTATTCAATCCGCGGTAATCAACGACGAGACGAAGTGAGCCATCTTTCTTCTTGACAAAGAAGATGGGTGCACCGGCCAGAGATTTCGAATGACGGATGAACCCGCTTGCCAAGTTCTCCTCTATGTAGGCTCGAAGGACTTCTAACTCGGTGGGTGACAAGTTGTAAATTGGTCCCCATGGTGGCTCGGTTTTCTGGTTGTAAATCGATGGGACAGTCATAGGGACGGTGATGAGGAAGGGTACCGGCTTTTACCTTGTCAAATACATCGGCATAAGGATGATATTTTGCTGGAAGTTGTACTGAGGAGTCCTTCTTAATAGTGCTGGAAGGATGTATTGATATTGCAAATAGGAACATTGCCTCCTTGGGTCCTTCTTCGCGTAGTTGATGGAGTGAAATGGTCGAAACTCGGTGAGTTGATTCTTGGGGTGGTCGATATCAGACTTCTCTTGTTCTCCAATCTATGGCTGGATTATGTAATTCAAACCAAGGTAATCCTAGGACAATGGGATGCTCTGGACTACTAATTATATTAAATGATATTACACACACAAAACTACCTAGGACAACTTGAATGGGTTCTGATTCTTCTACAATATTCCCGGAAGCAATGGGACGACCATCAATGACTACTACAGATGCGGGACAAGGAAGTTTTCTTAAGGATATCTGAGAAGCTTGGGCAAAATTTCGATCCATGAAACAGGAATTAGCTCCGGAATCTAAAAGTGCTAGGACGGGTACTGGGGGAGTACTTTTAGTACTAACAATGACTTGGGCTAGGAACACATTGCTAACTTGCTTGGAAGGAATGGAACCACTAATGGGTTGTACAAATCTAGGGCTGTTGTCCAACCAAACGACTCATATTTTGGCTGGACTCAATCGTTTAACTCTTCATCTAATTGACTAAGGATTTCAAATTTATTTGAGATACTTGGGCTATTAGTACTATGAATACTATCTGACACTCTATTAGTACTGTAAAGAGTAACGTGCGGAAGCAAGTATGAAGACCGAACAGAAGGAAGAAAACTCAGGTTTAATGGAGAGCTTGAGCTTACGTAGTATACGCGGGAGAGACAGAAAGAGTGATAGAGAGAAAACACAAGAACTATATTCAAAAAACTCTATTCACCATTCTCAATACATATGTGTGTTCAATGAACACTTTTATACAAGTCCTAGAAGGACTGACCGAAGTACTTACAGTACTTCAATGCTCATTAAGAGCTCCTACACTAACTCCCAAATATATTCCTCACGGAATATCTTCCCTAACGGCCTCCCGATTTACGCACCGATCCGGCCCTACCTACGCACCGGTCTGCGTACCGGTTTACGCATTCGGCCTAACCGATCGGTCCCAACTGATCCGGTCCTCGGCTTCTTCAGCCGATCTGGCCGATGTTGAGCTTGTCTCTCAACACTCCCCCTCAAGCTCAACTTGAGGCTCTTCGGGATCTTCGGGTTCACAGCTCCGGTTCCTCCTGGCTTCACGCCTCGCTCGCGCTCCACGACCTGTTTGACTCCGCGTGCTTCGACCCTTCCGGTCGGCTTGTCTGCTCATGTGGCCCTCATCAGCTCTTCTGTTGTTGCGGTGTTGACGCTTCTTCTGCTGCCTTTTCTTCCGCTTGGGCCTCGGTTGATTCAGCGTGTCTGAATCAAACATCCGAACCGTCTCGGCTACCTCCGATCGGTTTTCGCTCTCGTCCGAGTTGGCTGTCTCCAACTCGTCTTCGGTCTTCTCGCCCTCGGTGGCGTCATCTTCCCCATGCGTGGTTGGCTTCGGCTCTCTCCTTCAGTTGCTCCCCTTCTATCCTCTTCCGAACTTTTCCGCGGGTCCGCCCTCGGCTTCTTCAGCCGATCCGAAGTCGAACTCGACAACCGAGTCAACCGACTTGGTGGTGTCGCGGTCTCCGCTCCTTTCCTACTGCCTTGCTTGGTCGTTCGGGACTGTTCTCCCCCTCAAGTTTGGCACGTCGAGGTGACGCAATACGAGCGCACCTGAGAGTTGCCGCAACTTGTCCAAACCAAAAGGCTTGGTGAAGATGTCGGCAGTCTGCCGATCCGTCGGAACGTACTGAAGTTCGACTTCACCGGAAAGGACACGCTCACGGACGAAATGGTAGTGCACCTCAATGTGGCTGGTCCGTGCGTGGAAGACGGGGTTCTTCACGAGTTGAATGCTGCTGAGGTTGTCGCAGTAGATCGTCGTTGGATCGGACACCTCCTCTTACAGGTCCTGAAGTAGCCGCTTCAACCATATGGCTTCACATGTCGCGACAACCGCTCCTCGGTACTCAGCTTCGGTGCTCGACAGTGCAATTGTCGGCTGCTTCTTACTGCTCCACGCGATCGCGGCACTCCCGAGGGAGAACGCGTATCCAGACCTGGATCGGCGATTGGCGGCGTTGCCAGCCCAATCAGCATCGGTGTAGCCGACTAACTGCGCGACTGCACCGGTCCGATATAGCAGTCCCCGGTCCTTAGTGCCGTTGACATACCGAAGTATGCGTTGCGCACACTGAAGGTGCTCCTCGGTAGGTCGCGCCATGAACTGACTGATCACTCCGACCGGATAACTGAGGTCGGGTCGGGTGATGGTCAAGTATATGAGGCTTCCGACAATTTGTCGGAACCTCGTCGGGTCGCATACCTTTCCCGTATCGGGACGAAGCTTGATGGTTCTGTCCAGAGAAGTCGAGACGGACTTACAGTCGGCCATCCCGAATTTGAAGAGCATACTCTGCACGTAATGACGTTGGCTGATCAATATGCCTTCGGGGGTACGGATCACTTCGATCCCAAGGAAGTAATGAAGGTCCCCCAGATCCTTCATGTCGAACGATGCCGCAAGCTGGAGCTTCACGCGGTCGATTTCACCGAGGTCGGCGCCGGTGATGACCAAGTCATCAACATATAGTAAAATACTAACCGGTTCGAGTCGACCTTTCCGGATGAACAGGGAAGAGTCCGATTTTGACGTGACGAAGCCCATCCGACGCAGTTGTTGCGTGATCTTCGCGTTCCAGGCACGCGGGGCTTGCTTCAGTCCGTAAAGGGACTTCTTCAGTCGGCATACTACCGTGGAGTTCGTTCCGGAGTGAAATCCGGGGGGCTGTACCATGTACACTTGTTCCTCAAGGTCACCTTGCAGGAACGCATTCTCTACATCCATCTGTTGTAAGTGCCACCCCTTCGCCGCAGCTACTGCGAGCAAAACATGGACGGTCGTCATTTTCGCGACCGGCGCAAATGTCTCATCGTAGTCGATGCCGTGTTTCTGCGCGTAGCCCTTTGCCACTAGCCGAGCCTTGTACCGGTTGACCGAGCCATCGGTGTTGTACTTGACCTTGTACACCCACCTACACCCGATCGGTTTTACCCCTGTTGGTGCGTCAACCAGGTCCCAGGTCTCGTTCTCTGCCAATGCGTGCATCTCTTCCTCCATCGCGGCACGCCAATTCGCGTCTTTAGCCGCTTCTGCATAGCTCTCCGGCTCACGCACTTCCGCTACACGGGTCATGGACGCATAATGATGCGCCATGTACTCATTGTATCCGAACCGCAAAACAGGGTTCTTCTGGCGGGTAGATCGGCGTAATCTCACATTAGCCGATGTCGAGGCCTTCTCGGTCGACGCGGACTTCACCTTTAAAGACCCGTCACCGGTTCCCTCGGAGTCGGACTCGCGTCGGTCTGACTCGTTCCTATCCGTGCCGGAATCCGACACCTTCTTCTTCCCTTTCTCTTTGCGCGTAAGCCGTCTCCTCGGCTTCCTGCGCAGGGAATGCACGACCGAGTCTCCACTACTCGCTGGCTCTTCATCGGATTGGTCGTACTGACTCAGTCGTCCAATCGGTCCACTTGGTCCACTTAAACGGAGTGAAATCGGACTCTCTTCGCGGGTCTCGATTTCGGGCTCATCCGGAGGCATCTCGGCCTCTTTGACCTCATCGTCAGAGCTCGTATTGGAGTCGGCGGCTGGTACCAGGACGCGGACTCGTCAAACACAACGTCACGGCTGACACGCGCTTGTTTGATACGAGGGTTATAGCATATATAACCCTTTTGCTCGTCCGAGTAACCGACCAAGATGCATTTCTCGGCCTTTCCGTCCAACTTCCTCCTTTTCTTCTTCGGTACATGCACATACGCAATGCTACCGAACACCCTCAAGTGTCGCAAGTTCGGCTTCGTTCCGAAATATAGCTCGTGCGCCGACACTTTGTCTCCGATCCGGTTCTGGATGTATACCACGGTCCTTACTGCCTCAGCCCAGTAGAACTTGGGCAAGCTCTTCTCCTCCAGCATTGCTCGTGCCGCTTCCACAATCGACCAATTCTTCCTCTCGGCCACGCCGTTCTGCTCTGGCGTGTATCTACAACTGAATTCGCGCCAAATTCCCATTTGTTGTAGATAACCGTTGAATTGACCAGAAAAGTACTCTTTCCCGCCATCTGACCGCAGGCACTTGATCTTTCGTCCTGTTTCCGTTTCCACGAACCCTTTGAGGTCCCGGAAACAGTCGAAGACTTCGCTCTTCCTCTCAATGAGGTAGATCCACGTGTGCCGCGTGTGGTCGTCGATGAAGGAGACGAAATATCGGCTCCCGCCAAGACTAACGTTTTGTGCCGGCCCCCATACATCGGAGTGTATAAGGTTGAGCTTGTTCTGGCTCCGGTTTCGCTCGTTGGGGAAAGGAAGTCGGTGTTGCTTCCCGAGCTGGCAGGCTTCACAAATTTGTGCCTTTCGGCCACTAAATTTGGGCAATCCGAATACTACCTATTTCGATTGCAGATCTTGAAGCCGCTGGTAGTTGACGTGGCCTATCCGCTTGTGCCACAAGTCGATGTCCGACTCGGATTTTTGTCCCTTCGCGAACATTGCGGTGCCGCCGTTAGTGGAATCGAGGATGAACATCCTCCCGTCTCTGTGCCCTTGCGCAATCACACAGCCTTCTTCCTCAATGAAGCACCCGAGGTGTGTAAACCAAACCTCCATCCCTTGGTCGACGATCTGTCCGACCGAGACCAAGTTCTTCGTGATTGTCGGAACGTGCAGCACGTTCATGAGTTTCCCTTTGTGCCCGACATGGCTAAGGGGAACTTCTCCGACATTCGCGATCGGATGCGGAGTGTCGTCTCCAGTTGCGACTACTCCAGGTTGTATCGGTTTTTCAAGGTACGAGAACCACTCCTTATGGCTCGTCATGTGGTTTGACGCGCCGGAGTCTACGTACCACACCTCGTCCGATCTCGGGGTGGTCCGTTTCATTGAGTTTGCTTCGTGTCTCGTCACGAAGACAGACCCTTCTCCGGCTCTCCCGGAGTCTTCGGCGTAGTGCGATCGCTGCCGATTTCCCTTGTCAGTCTTCAGATTTTCCCACGCATCCTTCGGCGTCTTTGCATCCCGAACATAGCTCAATAGTTGTTGGCCCACACACGACGCGAAGCAGTATAATACCCTGCTCGCCGATTGCTCCCACGACGGGAAGTCTTTGTGTGTCGATTCGGGTGCCGCGTCATTAGCTCCTTCGACATAACTCCAGTAGCCGTGCCCGAGCAGGTACTGGTGCATCTTGTAGGACCAAGACGCGTAGTTGGTTCTGTCGAGCTTCTCTGTTGGAAGCGAGCTCACCATGCCTCTATCCATCGTTCTTCTTGTTCTTCTTCGTCAAGCTGTGTCGGCTGCAGAGAGGTTCTCAACCCTCGCGCTCTGATACCATGTAAAGAGTAACGTGCGGAAGCAAGTATGAAGACCGAACAGAAGGAAGAAAACTCAGGTTTAATGGAGAGCTTGAGCTTACGCAGTATACGCGGGAGAGACAGAAAGAGTGATAGAGAGAAAACACAAGAACTATATTCAAAAAACTCTATTCACCATTCTCTATACATATGTGTGTTCAATGAACACTTTTATACAAGTCCTAGAAGGACTGACCGAAGTACTTACAGTACTTCAATGCTCATTAAGAGCTCCTACACTAACTCCCAAATATATTCCTTACGGAATATCTTCCCTAACGGCCTCCCGGTTTACGCACCGATCCTGCCCTACCTACGCACCGGTCTGCGTACCGGTTTACGCATTCGGCCTAACCGATCGGTCCCAACTGATCCGGTCCTCGGCTTCTTCAGCCGATCCGGCCGATGTTGAGCTTGTCTCTCAACAAGTACTATTAATACTATCAGACACTCCGAAGGGAAGAATTGACTCGGGTTTAGTACAGGCGACGATTTGATTTACCTGTCTTCTTGGCCTATGGGGACAATTGATGGCGATATGCCTTGGTCCACCGCAATAAAGACATAATCGATTGGCACGTCGTCGTTGCTTTTCTTCTTCCGATAACGGGCCGCGTCGATGCATGGTGTCGATCTCCATCGGTGTCAGAATATTGGCTTGAGGTACATTGCGTGCAAACGATTTAGCCGTGACTGAGGCGTATGTGGGTTCCGGCCAAGAGCGTGGTATTTGTAACTGATGTTCCGAACGTCGTTCTAAAAGGCGGTTGTCGCATCGGACCGCTCGACTGATTGCCTCTGTAAGAGACTTTGGTTCTTCGGGGAAGGTTAAAAGCAAGTTTTTGACATCGTTGCGCAAGCCGTAGCAAAACTGCTCCATGAGGGCCTGATCATCCCAGGGGATACCTGAGGCGAGTAGACGGAAATCTGCCGCGTAGGCAGAGGCTGGACGATCGCCTTGACGCAATCTTCGGATCTTGTTGATCGTCGTCCTGATGTTGTCGGTATCTCCAAAGCAGGCTTTAAACTCACCAATAAAATCTTCAAAGTGATTAAGCAAGGGCGATTGTTTTTCTAGAAGCGGAGCGAACCATGCCAAGGCTGAGCCGCTAAGTAGTGTGCCTATTAGGCCGACTCGAGATGCATCAGTGGGATATCAGGAAGGATGCATCTGGATGACTAAGCGTACCTGATTAAGGAATCCCCAGAATTGCGATCGCGTTCCATCAAATTTCACAGGAAGTCCAATCTTGGGCTCTTTATGAAATCCTTAGGGACTTGATCCTTGTTGTTGCAACGCTGCTTCGAGTTGTTGTACCTGTAACGCTAACTCCCCATGTTGTTGTTGCGTTTGTTGTTTTTCTAGAGCGATTTGTTGCAGATCCCCTATCAATTGTTGGTTTTCTTGTTCCAGGGCAACAAACTTTTCTTTTAGGCACTGTAGCTCGGAGAAAACGGATTGGTATTCTTGGGCGCTAACAGTAGCCATAGTATAGGGAAAAGGGTAGGAGGATGAGGGAGAGTGACAAGTAGGCTGGAGGAGAAAATTGGTTCAAACTGTCAGGAATAGTACTAAAACAGAGATGGAATTAGTACTAAAGAAGAGTAGTACTATTAGTCAGGAATAGTACTAAAACAGAGATGGAATTAGTACTAAAGAAGAGTAGTACTATTAGTCAGGAATAGTACTAAAACAGAGATGGAATTAGTACTAAAGAAGAGTAGTACTATTAGTACTAAGGGGGACGGGACTACGTAAGACTCCCGAGAGAGGAAGTGAGAAGAGGAGAGAGAGATATCGAGAATGAGAGAGAGAGAGAGATGATGACAACGGCTAATATATTATGTGAAAGATAAGTACAAAGCGGCGAAGAGGATTAAGACTGGTGTTGAACCAATTTGGTTCAAAACAATGCCTTGTGCCTCCTTTTATAGCGTTTCTAGGAATAAGCCTGAAGCTTCTAGAATGTTCCAGAGAGATCTGGAATATACATCAATTTTCTATGATAAAACATAAATGAAAATAATATCCTACAAATTACAATTCATAGTCTAATGGTAGTAGCTCGACCCATGTAGCATAAGGTCATGGGTTCGAGTCTTGCCATATCATGACAGGTGCATCCGGATCTGATTGTACCCGCTAAATTCGTCTAGAAAGCTATAGACCTCATGGCCGGCGACGGCATCCAACACTCCATCTGTGAACGGAAGTGGAAACGCATCCATTACCGTAGCCGCATTGAGTTTCCGGTAGTCCACACAAATTCGAATTTTTCCGTTCTTCTTCGGTACGACTACGATCGGGTTCAACCATGTCGCTTTCTTTACCGGACGGATAAAGCCAACTCTTAGCAGTTTGTCGATTTCCTCCTTGACTTTGGCGGCATAATTGGGATTCATCCGGTACCGTCTTTGTGCCACTGGTTTTGCATCCTTGCTCAAGTGAATCTGATGCTGGTATAACTGAGGGTCGAGCCCTCGCATGTCTTCGTATGACCAGGCAAACACGTCACGAAATTCCGTGAGAAGTGTGATCATCGTGTTTTGTCTTCGGACTTCATCTCCTTGGCGATGTGCACCGGTTTTGCTTCGTCCGTGGTCCCTAGGTTCACCTCTTCAAGTTGAGACGCTTTTACGCGCTGTGAAACGGCCATTTCCCGTTCCAACGCTTCCTGCGCTTGTCGTAACTCTCGGATTGCATCCTTATCCGGTTCTGCTTCAGTCTCTTCCGGCTGCGGTAAGTATGGTGCTACTGCTTCGGTAATGTCAATTTCGAAGAGGGGTACGATCTTCGGGTTTTCCTACAAGTACTGAGCTTCTTCTTCATCAGCTAACCCTTCTAGCATGTTGACGCACTCTGCATACAACGGTGTACATTCCTTGCCAATGCTCGTCCTTGGCTGTGTTGGTACCCATACCTTGGCTTTTCCTCGCCGGAAGGTAATTATATTTTTCCTCCAATTCTGTTTGATATGTGCCATTTTCAACCACGCCCGCCCCAGCAATAGCGGGTATGCGCCTTGTGCCTGTAATTGTAGCACTACTGCCGAAATGTGAAATGTATGACCGCCAACGGTGACTTCTAATTTTCGTATTAATCCTGTTGGCCGCACTAAGCTTGTATCGGCCATCCGTAACCAGAACGGACACGGCTCCCACTCGTGGATTCCCAAGGCATCACACGTCCGGAGGCTTATTACATTCACACCGGAGCCTCCGTCTATTACTGTGTCGGGGAGTTCTTTCCCTTTTACAATGGCAGTAATTACCGGACTGTTGGTGTCCACCACCGTTGGTCCCTCCTCCGGATTCGAGAAGAGTACCGGTGCCAGTGATGATTCTCCTTCCGTCCTGGCTGTCTTCAATCCTTCCGTGAATCTTGGCACGAGCTGTAGGAGTCTTCCTAGTGGCAGCGTAATCTGGCATTCTTGCAACGCCTGCCATGTCTCGTTCTCGGAGTGACTGCCGCCGGCAAGTCCTACGGTGTTCTCCTTTTGCCACTCTAAGTCTGTTACGTTTTGCTTGTTTGCTTTCTTCACCCATTCCGTCGCTTGCTTCCGGATGGTCTCCTGCGTCTCCCATTCCTTGGCCATGCCCTTCGACCTTGTGGTCACCTGCTGTAGATCTGCCACTTCAGGGACTACCATATTTACTGCCGGTCATTTGTCATAGCTCTTCACCGGGCATTGATTACTATAATGGCCTTCCTGTCGGCAGTAGTAGCAGTAGGTTTTCCGGGTATTGCTGGATTCGACATTGTTTGTTGTATCCGGGGCAGGTCCTGTGGTAAGCGCGGGGTTTTGGGCCGGTTGGCTGCTTGAAGCTCCTTGTTCCGGATCCCGTGGGTGGCCGCCTTTTTTGAAATGTCGTTTTTTGTTATAGTTCTTCTTATTGCGGTACTCTTGACGAGGTTGGTCGTTATATCTGCCGTATTCCTCCCATTGCTGACGATACCCGGGGGAGTGCTCCCGGTCGTAATGTTCGTATCGTCTATTGTAATCCTGGTACCGATCATATCTATCGTACCGGTCGTAGTTATCACGCCGATCACCGTACCGAACATCATTCTCCCGTCGATCGCCATACCAGACATCTTGTGCCGGTCGGTCGCGGTCCATTCGCCGCCAGCGTTCCTCTTCTTCATCCCGACTGCTATGTGGCTCTATTTGTCGGACGGGCGATGCTTGCCGGTTCAATAGATTATACTCGCACCTATTCATCATATGGCCCTTGGATTGACAGATTACACATTGCGTCCTCATAGTGCATTCTAGTGTCGAGTGTCCGGAATTCAAGCAGGTTGTGCACTGTATTGCTTGCCGAAACCGGAGGTCTTCATCGGACAGTAACGCCCGTTGGAGTGCTCCCAGTGTGAGCTAGGAGCTTGTGTTTTCCATCTCTCACCCGGTCAATGACCTGGTCGATGGTACTTGCACAGAAGTCAATTACCGTGCAAACCGTGCGTAGGGGTTTCTGGAGCACATTTAGGAATATAGTCCGTAATTCCTCCTCCGGGGGTGCGCGGGCAAGCTGACTATGCATCCGTTGAAACCGGATGACAAACTGGGGAATGCTCTCCCCTGCCTCCTGTCGGATGGTATAAAATAAGCCCACCATTACTATCTGGTCCACCTCCCTTTGGAAAAAATGCAAGAATTTAGCTTTAAAATCTGCGAAGGTGGTGATGGTAGACGGGTCATGCGTCCGGCGCCATCTTGCTGTCGGTCCCTCCAATGTGACGCCAAATTCCGCTATCTTAGAGCGTTCCTCTTCCTCCGGGGTCAATCGTTGGGACACATGGTTTGCTTCCCATGTCTGTTCAAAGGCGTGAACATGAGCTTCCGCGTCCGGATCATCTCTATACTTGGAGTACTGGAACGGCATGTCGTCGTCCGGTACCGGTGCGCGGGTTGGTGGTGTTGGTGGTCGTTCCTGGTTTTTCTCCGGCGTCGGTGGTCTTTCCTGATTTGTCTCTGGCGTCGGTGGTCTTTCATCTTCTTTTGGTGACGGAGGCCTCTCCTCCTCGACTTCCGGTGTCGGAGGTCGCTCTTCCTCTGCTTCTGGTTCCGGAGGTTCCAGCCTTAGCATTTCCAATTCCTGTGTCGGTAAGGTGTCTGATCCTTCGTCCCCCGGTCCGCCCGGGGTGTCGTTGCTGCTACGGTAGTTCGTGTGCACGTTGTATCCCCCTTCGGAATCCGATTCATACGCTGAAAAGGCTTCTGCTTCGCCTTCTCTGCTTGCCAACGCCTGGAGAAGGGATTCGGTTTCCAGGAGGCTTATTAGGCTGCTGTCATCATCCGGGTGCGATGTTTGCTGTAACCGGAGGGACTCCTCCGCTACTCTCCAGATTACGTTGGAAAACGAGCGATCCGCTGTAATTTCTTGTGCCGCTTGCTGGAAAGCCTCACGTCTCCTTTGCCTTTCGGCAGTGCGTCGAGTTCGATCTATAACCAGGTCGTGCGTTGATCTAGTCATCCATTTGTGCCGTCGTTCATTGCAAAAACAGGAATCGTGGTCGCCAAAAACTGTGTTAACTCTTAGGGCCGGACAATGGCCTAACACAGGGTGTCTACGGAAGACACTTCACCAAAGGGGTGTTACGGCAAGAGGATTAGGCTCAACGATTAATCCGACTTAATTAGGCTACTTAGCAAGATCGTCCTTAATAATCACACGCGTAAGATATAACAATGAATGCAGAACGACAATTAACACATAGAGATAAAAACACTAAGCTTCATTAATTATCCGCTGCCCATTACATTGTATCCGGGCCTTTAAATAGGTTTCCGGTTTTTAATACAAAACGGTGCCATCCGCACCTGTTCGGGATCGGTCTGGATCCGGAACGGCATACCGATTCCGGTCCGTCCGCCCACACTAATAGCTTACTTACAACCATTCCTAATAATTAAATAACTCCTTCGTTTCACACTCTGGACTCCTTTGCCGGCCGGTAACACCGACTACTACCAATGGTCACGAGGCCTCAATGTCGGAGCAATGTTCTCAATACCACCTTGTCCTCTCTTTAAATGACCGGTAAGTGAGCTGGTTGGATCCTTTAACACCCAAGCTCCCAAAGGCAAAAGTTGATGCTCCCCCAAAATGCCAAAATACCAAAGTTGAAATGAAGAGCTCTTCCTTATCCCCAAGCCAACTCAAAACGCCCCAAAAGTAGAACCTAAATGAGTTCCCTTGCACTTTTTGTATGAAGAGAGAGGTGCCTCATTTTGCATTAAATGCAAACTACCCCACTTTGTATTAAAAAAAAAGAAAAATAGAGAATAATTCTTTAATTCGCACTGATGATGATTCAAATTCTATGCCCTTTGTAGTCTACCTTCAAAATTTCCCCTTTCGTCATATAAGCCATCCTCGTGACTCGATGCTTGGTCGTTGTCGTGTTCTTCTTCTCCAATGACATTGAGGATTTGCTTGCCTCTCTGCCGCTCCTTGAAGATCTTAACTTGTTTGCCTGGCCAGTACTACTAGCCTTGTTTCGTCGAGTTCGGTGAGGTGGTAGGTGGCATTGTCATTTGTGCATGTCACAATGTATAGTCTAAACCATGAGATTGCAAACTTCCTCATTGAATTGTATCGATTGTCGAGGTTATTGTTGTACACGATCACGTAGTCAAATCAATGTGTCTTGTCGAATTTGCCTTTGTTTTATACTTGTGTTGTCTTTAATTGTCCCAATGCCAACTCCAAGTCTTATAGCCTTCTCTCGAGTTGTCTTATCCTTGTTGCCATAAGCGCTATGTCATATGTTTGAAAGTCTCTCATGGATCTCTCTCTCTCTCTCTCTCTCTCTCTCTCTCTCTCTCTCTCTCTCTCGTTTTTGTTCTTCTTTTTCGTAGGTGAAGGCAGGGCAGGTCAGAACAAAAAAGGGAGTTTTTAGATATATGTTTCGTAGTCGGTGGATGGGGCTCTCTTGGTATCTCTCTTGTTTTTGTTGTTCTTGTTGGCAGGGCAAAAAGAGGAGTGTTTTTAGCTACATATATGTTTCCTAATGGATGGATGAACTTATTCGGTAGGACAGGACAAAAAGGCAGTTTTAGATATGTTTCCTTATATGTACATAGATGAATTCTCTGGATACATAGATAGATCGATAGATTAGGGCAGAGGGCAAAAAAGAAGTTTAAAGATATGTTTCTTGAGAGCTCCAACTTTGGCCCACCACAAGTCAATTCTACTTCTTCATTTTGTTGTAGAGAAATCAAAAGCCTTCTTTACATGCCAAATCCAATGCAAGATATGAATTTGGTTGATTTGGACAAAGCAAAAAAGAAGGAAAGAGTGGGAGCAGCGGAATTCGGAGCTGTGTAGTGGAGTTGTATGTATAATGTAACACACAGCCACAGCCACAGCCACAGCCACAGCCACAACAGGAACGAACGAAAGCGCAGAGGTTTATTTAGTATTAGGGTTTCCTTTCCTGCTCTGTGTAAGTCGTCGTCATGTCTGGGACACTGTTGGAGCAGACCCGTGCGGATCACGAGGAAGTAGAGCGGTTGGAGAGGTTGATTGTCAAGGATCTGCAGCGCGAGGTGAGGACGCAGAAAGAGCGGCTCCATCAGAACCACCGTGTCAGGAACATGCTCGACAGCATCATGCTCACATCCTCTCGCCTAGTAAGTCTCTCTCTCTTTCTCTCTCTCTCCCTCTCTCTCCCTCTCTCTCACTCACACAGAGGAAGAAAGAATGAAAAGAATCCCTTTCTTTTTATGGAACTCTCATCCTTCCGCTTATATATTTCATTTTGTTCTCCTTCCCTTCGGTTCATCATTGTAAACCATCTTTTGGCGTCTTTCCTCTAATAAGTGTGCTTATTACTTCTTGCAGATAGATATATATGAAGACAAGGATCACGCCCGGCAAGATGAGGTGGCTTTGTTGGGAGGTCAAGGTGCTGGCGGCCAGAATGTGTTTAGTGTCTTCTATGATCGCCTAAAAGAGGTAGGATGCATCTATAAGTTAGAGTTAAATGATGTATGCAAAAGATTATATTAGGTAATGGTTATAGCATTCTTCTACCACTAGGCAGTGTACATCAATATGCGGTCTTTATATATGGCTTGCAAGCATTATGGTTGGCAATGATGGTGACAATAGGTATAGATAGCACGCATCAATTACTAGTCTTCAATGAATCTGCTAAAGGTTATGCTAGACAGCCATGTCAGCACTATTAAGTGGAAAGCTTCATCCAGTAGTTCATTCGTATATATGCTAAAAGTAATCCTTTGCAATGATGCTGATGAGATGTCAAAGAATTCTCAATGTTGTTTGGAGCAAGATTTCTGGAAGGGATTTCTTTGAGCAAGAGATTAAGGAAGCAGCTGAAATATGGCCTAGATGACGTGGAGAGAATGGAATGAGAGAGAGTTATATTCTGCGCTAGATCTCATAAATTATGGTTTGCGGCTGGATTACAGATTTTGACTGCTCACTTTCTCGGATCAGCATTATTTAGCAAGCTCAGTGATAAAGAAATGCAGATGGATTCTGTAAATTACCTTTTGTATCTAAATAATCATTTTATATACTTCATTTTTTCTGAGGAGAGTTTTACATGCCAAGATTAGAGAGGAAGGCAATAGATGGAATTTGTGAAATCTGATTTATGTCTGCATAATTGAAGTTTGAAGGGCTTGCAAGTTTCCCTAAGACAAAGCATGTGGCCGAGGAGTCTGTCAATGTAGGCTTCCAGTGTTGCTCTATAAAGTGAGCATTGATATTAAGTTCATATGACACCTAAACTAGTAATGATCTAGTAATTTGGCACCCTCGTCACATGTCCAGCGTTCATTCTTATCCAGCATGTTTCAATGGTCTTTATGTTGAAAGCGTGGGGGCTGATTTCCTCAGTATTTCCTGCTAACTGCACATGTGAAAACTGATTTTTTACTGATAGTTTTCTTTAATCTTGAGCTGATGCAGATTCGTGAATATCATAGACGTCATCCTAATGCTAAGATGATCGATGCAGGAGATGATCCTGAGGAGTTGCTCAAGGAGGAGCCTTGGGTGGACTTCAGTGGCGAGGTTTCTAGTCTATTTCTCACTATTAAATAATTGTGGTTGTAATAAACTTATGGTCGTTTCTATATGTGGTGTGACTTCTCTACTTTACGGATGTCTTCTTGCAGGAGGCCAATGGGAAGTACTTAGACATGCACGAGTTGTATAATCAATACTTGAACTATAAGTTCGGGCCTGCTATTGAGTATTCTGCATACCTAGAAGAATTTCCTCAGACGCATAAGATTGCCCGTAAACACAAGCTCTCCAGGCATGTAAAGCCAACTATTTTATATGGGAATCATACATCACATGCATATGGGTATGGAGCTATAAAAGTCTTAGCATTGAAGTGCCAAGTAAGATCATCTTTCTCTTTTGAGAACCCTAAACCCTAAAGAAATGGCATTGGGGTGGCCTTGTGCAGCTTGTACATGTCAAGGGAGGAACCTGGGAAATAAATGGGGAAATTTTGGGGCAAAACTGTGTTACATTCTACAATTTCAATGAAGTAGAACATAAAATAGACATGTAGGAACAGTGTATCATATGTGAAAAAAATGAATCATGTGGTTACTTTAAATACTATGAGTGGCATTTGCATTTGTAAAACGTCCACTATAAACATTTAACTTAATGTCTGATTAATGATTTCAACTCCTGACACTGAGTTTCTCCAATTGCAGCAAATATAGAAGCTATCTTTCAGATTTGACAGCATATCTTCAATCCTTTTTTGAGCGAACACAACCTCTACAAGATCTGGATAAAATTCTTTCCAAGGTCTGTTTCCAATCATTTATATTGAAACGCCTCTCATTGTTACATTAATGCTTAAATGTATGTTGTCTAGATCGAGATGGATTTTGAAGAACGTTGGGAAGCGGGCACGGTTCAAGGTTGGGAAGATAAAGATGGTCGATCCAATGCTGATCAATCGACAATTGACATGGATGACTATGAAACAGTTGATGAACTTGTGGAACTGGGGCCTGAGAAACTTAAGCAGGTAACCTGTTGTAATGACAATTTCTGAGTGAAGATAACCTCTCATTAAAGCTATTAGTTTACTTAATAGATGATTAATTATTTTAGATTTTCCTGTAGGCTTTGATGGCACTAGGATTGAAGGCTGGTGGTACAGCCCAGCAAAGGGCAGAAAGGCTCTTCCTTACTAAGGTACGTTGCTTCTGAGTAATATTGACTAATTTTCTTAGATCCCTTCTAATTCCTACTTATTTTTACGTCTGTTTATGTTGTTTTTAGTATACCACCCTGGAAAATCTCAACCGCAAACATTTTGCTAATGTTAAGGGTGGTCCTGGAAAACCGGAAGACGTAAAAGCTTTCAGAGAAATAGCACTCCAAGAAGTAAAGATTCAACGCCTCTGTGAATTGCTTCATGAGGTATTATTATGGTGTTAAGTTCCTTAATGCTTCGACATCATGCTGTGTATTGCTTAAAATCTTGTTTGATTCTAGGCGATTGAAGAGACGAAGGCACATGTTGAAAAGAAGCAAGCTTTGACATATGAAGAAATGGAAGCAGAAAGGGAAGAGGTTCCTCCTCACTTTTTCTCAAGTTTGTCATTATGAGTTTTTCAGCTGCTGTAGTACTGGTGTTTTATTTTTAGTTGATGTATCTAGGAGGAAGTGCAAGCAGAAAGTGACAGCGATGAAGAAGAGCAGCAAATTTATAATCCTCTCAAGCTGCCAATGGGTTGGGATGGAAAACCTATCCCTTATTGGCTGTATAAACTACATGGATTAGGCCAGGTATGCTTTGCAATCTGAAAGGCACCTTCGCGTGCTACTTTTGCTATTAAACACTTTAAAGCTATTACCATCATCATTTACAGAAGAACTGCTGAAATATCAAAAGCAAAGCCCACTATATGCACATATATATTTTTCACTATTGGCTGACTAATCTCTAGCATGAGAATGAGTTGTGCAGTTAATCCTGTGTGTTCTGAATAGCAAGAAAATATAGAATGAAATTTATGTATAGATCATTTGAATAAATCTTTGAAACGCTAATTAACTGCTTCTGTACACTATGTTATTATCGTTCAAATAAATTTAGTTTTCATATCCTTTTGATTTTGTCTAAATTAATTCACTATATATTTGCGAGTGCAAGAAAATATAGAATAGCATTTATGTAGAGGTATTTTAACTCAAATCATTGAAAGACCAATTAACACACCATCACATGATTTAAGTAAGTGTAATTTATTTAACATTCTTTGTATTCTTTCTTAATCTCTAGAATTGTCTGGAATACCTCATCCCTATCTTGCCGAGCATCCATCTTTGTGGAAAGCTCTATCACTGCTAGGCACTGTCAAACGTAACTTGTTCTCATAGGCTCCAACCGTTGGAATAGCTGGTACTGGTACCAAACATTTGAGAACCTTTTTGGATTTTCAGCTTGTTATTTCTATTTATGAGTTAAAGACATGTATTTGAGAAGCTTAGAAAGTAATATTCTTCCATCACATGTTGGTCTGAGCCTTTTTCTTGCAATACTACTACTACTGTTATCTATATCTAGGTCATCTAGTGGTGATTCAAACTTGTATAAAATTTAGACCTTTCAGTGTATGTTACTGCAATAAATGTATATCTTTTAAACCAAATTGATATCTTTCTATTTCCTTCTGTTCTGCTTCCCACTGCATGTTCTGGAAATATTTGCAGGAATTCAACTGCGAGATCTGTGGAAACAGTAGCTATTGGGGTCGGAGAGCTTTTGAAAGGCACTTCAAAGAGTGGAGACATCAGCATGGAATGCGTTGCCTTGGTATCCCCAATACAAAGAACTTCCACGAAATAACGACCATTAAGGTGTTCTTTCTGTTGTTTGTATCAGGATATTTAGAAAGAGTTTGTACATTTTTAGGAATCTCAGCATAACATTAGTACATGTTGCCATCGTGATGCCCTTTTCTGTTTGAAAGGGCCTAATAAAGCTGGTAGCTATTTCATATTCATCTTATGCAACATTCTTTGCATCTTGATAACTTTTTTCTCTTTAATATATTATGTACTATGCTTCACGAAAACATTCCTATGACAGGATGCTCAGGCCTTGTGGGAGAGAATACAAGAAAGACAAGGAGTAAATAAGTGGCGGCCAGATTTAGAGGAAGAATATGAGGATCAAGAAGGAAATGTCTATAATAAGAAGACATATACAGATTTACAACGACAGGGTCTCATCTAAGTCCAATCCACTGCTTGATTTATTACATTCTCACCCTGTTGTGAAAAGGCTCGGCACATACATTGCCATTTCTCAATTAAGAAAAATGTAACTCATGATCTTTATTAAAAGAATGCGAATGGCGAGTGACAATGAACATTTTTGTATGCAATGTTTTAATCACATGATGTGATTGTGAAGATGGCTGAATATGTTCGAGTCTAATTATTTGGACCAATGAATATTCACGTTATTTTATGAGATATCAATGCCAGATGGTTAAACAATCAAAAGGAAAATCTGTTGAATAATTAGTGCTAGACTTAAAAATACCTCCTAGTTTTGAGAATTCTACTATTCATAATATGGGTAAAAATTAGTACAATATTATTTTGATATATGTCATCACTATGTATCAAACTAGCACTATGAATTACAATGGAATCCTCTGAGGCACAGAAGATCGTGCTAATTATTAACACACATTCCGTATTTCCTACAACAATTTTCAGTAGGTGGTTCAATCTCTATTTGTCACCATCCTCAATCACCAACTCCAGAATTGAGAAATCTGGACTCGGCAATGTCAATTATACCTATATCCATGTGGTATGTAAAATGTACTTCTGATTGTGACAAGAGGCCTTCTTTCCTATCCTAACGTAAGATCCTTGAGGTTGCCGACAACTTTGTTGCCAAAGGATTACCATATGTTAAGTAGTCATGGACGAACTTCAAACATTATTGCCAAGAAAGCACTCATGGTTAATAGGTTCTGAACATTTAAATGCCTAATTACTATTAACAATATGCCTCCACAAAGTTGCAAAGATCATTTTCGTATGGTATATACCCACCTTACTATTAACATCATGCCAACAAGAAGTTCTAATTATTTCTACCCAAGGTTGAGTGTCTATGCACATACCTTTTAAAAGTTAAATTTTCGAGCTACCACATGATCAAAATTTACTGCTCCCCCCATTTTGGGTATATATATTGCTCCATGAAACCCAACTCATACCAAAATTTGAGCCTTTTGTTCTATGATGTATATTTAGTGAACAAGCTAAATGATCAAGTGATTTCTTTGTCCATGGCAATAATGGCAAAAAATAAGAAATCATTGGAACCATTATTGCTTGTACCACTTTAAGGTGAGTACCAAATGACCAAGCTTGAGACATCCAATACATATACTTATCTAAAATCGTGTCTGATATCCAATTCAAACTTTGAGAAGGTGAAATATCAACATCAATAGGGAAATCTAAGTGCCGATACATATTTCCTTCATCTAATATTTGGCCACACCATCCAACATCAACCAAATCACTCTCAGTGCATCTAATAAGCATTGACTTCCACATATTAATAATCTTGATGCCAATGAAACACATTCCACACCTCCTCCATGACTTTAGCTATATTACCAGGTACACCTTTGAGAAACAAAAATGGATCATCTACCAATTCTTGAACTACTAATTGTTTCTCAAATGGTAGAGCGAAGCCAACTATTTCCCTAGATGCTGCCAACTCGTGCATCTTAACCAACAGTGGGTGTGTAGCAATGACAAATAATAATGGACTAAATGGGATCATTATCTTCGTAAACCTTGTCAATGCACTACTTCGCTATGAATCCGTTCTTTGCCTAAATTTAGCAATTCAATTTTCGAATGTGGATTGATGCATCCTCGTCTAGCCTTTCCTACACTTGATTTCGTAATGCGTTTGTGATGAACTCCATTGGTGAAATTACATCTAAGCCGTAGACCAATCGAAATGTTGTCGAATTGATTGGTACTTTGAAGGAAGTCTGATATGGCCACAATGCTGAATGTAGATTAAGATCCCAATTGATTTGATGTTTATTCACCGTCTTCCTTAGGAT
The DNA here is from genome assembly GCF_043228905.1 of Azolla caroliniana. Taxonomy (NCBI): domain Eukaryota; kingdom Viridiplantae; phylum Streptophyta; class Polypodiopsida; order Salviniales; family Salviniaceae; genus Azolla; species Azolla caroliniana. The sequence goes on along the minus strand of NW_028230515.1, from coordinate 10,989 downwards.
TCACCGCAGAATCTTATGTGCGGATTTTGTTAATCCATTCGCCTAAGGATAGTATACAATACTCTTTTTGTGCACAAGCATATGCTTGGCTGTGAGCTTTGGTATGACCTTGTTAATGAAGTGACCACCCTGATCACTTACCAGCTCGATTGGGCAACCAAATTGAGTCATGATATTTTCATACAAAAATCGGGCTACCGATTTTGTACAATTATACCTTAGTGCCTTTGCTTCGACCCATTTTGTACAGCACTATGTTGCTATTATAATGTACATGTTGGTTTGTTTGAGTTGCTACTGGAATGAATGGTTCGACAAAGTCCAAACCCCCACTTTTTTTGAAAAGGTTCCAATGGCAACACTAGTTTGTATGCCATTCTTGATTTCTCCGTCGGCCATCCCAACAGTTTGGCAGACATCACACTGTTTTGAGTAGAAGTGCATGTAGTTGGATACAAGTGGGCACCATAAGCCTTACGCACCGATCCATACTCTACTACGAGTGGTTACCTCACCTGAGTAGTGCCCGCTCGCCACTCCTTCGTGAGCTTCCTCGAGGATGGCAAGCTTCTCATGCTCCATGCTGCGTCTGCTCCTTGGTTGTATAGAGCATCGTGGATGATACTAAATCTTTGACTACGCAATGTGAATTTCTTCCTTTGATCTCTTTTCAGACTTGGTGGTGGAATTCCCTGAGTCAAGAAGTACTCGATCTCCTTGTACCGCCCCGCCCGTCTGGTCCTTTGATCTTCTTCGACTACTTCTTGTGTTAGAATGTCGCCATCCGGGATGTCGACCGGTACTCCTATTGCCGCATTGCCTGTTTCGATTCTTGATAGATAGTCAACCGATACGTGCAAGACTCTCGATGTGCGGATTATTGTAAACTCGAACTTCTGCAAGAGCAACATCCACCCTGTAGCTTGCCTGTTAGTTTTGCTTTAATTACCAAGTACATCAAGGCCAAATGATCTACATGAAATGTGACCTTATTCCCCAACAAGTAGTATCTAAACTTGTTAATCAAGTAGATCATGCCGAGCCCTTCTCGCTTGGTGGTTGAGTAGTTTCGTTCACCTTTGTTTAGCTTGATGAACATCCAAGATCCTAAGGGTTTAAACCCCTAAACCCTAAACTGTTCAAATCTCTAATTTGATGCTAGAAATTACAATATTATTTAATAATTAATGCCAAGAATGATCATGTTGTTAACACTTTCCCAATTGTTCCATTACACCCCAAATTATACGCAACCAAAATGAGAATTTACACTCTACCTCAAACCATATTTCTAACACTCTTGAAACTTAGCTAGTGGTGTCCAAGGAACAATATAGACCAGATTATTTTCGTAAAAGATAAGCAAATGGGACAGTAATCTATCACTTTGTCATTTGATTTAAAAATGACCTCAAAGAACCCATGCGAACTTTCATAAAAGTCTTCTGCACTATTTCTACCCACCATAACATTTAACCATTGAGTAACCTAACTTACCAAAGGCTTTCCCCTCATAATGAAGCAAATAATACCTCGCTGATGAAACATGAAAAAATCCTTCAAGATATCCCAACACGACATCTCCACTTTGACAATATCATCAACTTCTACATTCACCATTTATATATATTATTAGGTAAAATGTCATGTAATGCTTGGTTAGAAACCACATGAATTACTTCTCAATATTGGTCCTTCATCTCCTCATCTTCTACAATAATATGTGAGTCTAATGGTTTTGAAATAATATCTATATCCTCCCCTTGCATATTATTAATGCCAATCTTTTGATTCTTCAAATCGGTATCGTCTTCTCCTTCTCTCTATTTCTCTTTTATCCATCCATCCATCCATCCATTCCATGAACTATGCCCAATTTTAAGGATAAGGAATTAAAGAGAAAGATAATTTAACATTTAACATTCGCATTCGAAGATGACATGCCATGTTATAAACCTAGACGACATCCTTTTATGTTACAAACCCGAACAAAGATTGATTTAAAGCTTGTGGAGAAAAACAACTTTGCTGCAATGCTCCTGATTGAACTGATGTAGCAAAATTGGTGTACAACCAAAAATCTTGAGCTTCTCTAAATCTAACTCACTCACTCTCTATGTCTATGGTTTTATCATAACTCTCTCTCTCTCTCTCTCTCTCTCTCTCTCACACACACACACACACACACACACACCTATTTTACTCTTTGTGGAATCTTAACTCCACAACGCCCTTCGTGGAAGTTCCACGGAACCTCAATTCCACTAGAGACCAATGCTCTTTATAGCTCACATTTTGCATCCAAATGTTCCTAATAGAATATGAACCCTTTACCTTATTGTTTTAAAAGAATAACTTTCACCACTTGATCTACCTCGGTTAAATTTAAATTCTTAGATGTTATGTCTTTTTTCAGTAACCGCTTTCTTTGTAATTGAAAAAATAAGATTTGATTCTATTATTTTTAGAATGTTTTTATAAAATTCTATAGGATCTGGAACTATCCATAACTCCAAATCAAAAATTGAATTTATCTTTATTTCTGAATATTTTTTGTTGATAGAAAATTTGTCAAACACTATTCCTGATTGAAATATACATCTTATATTTTAGTAAAAATGAAAAGAATGCTCCATTTTCTGGTAAAAATCGTGAGAAAGGATGGTAATTGTTATTACTTTGAAATCATAATGTTGAGGATTTTTCCAGGGACATATATCTTCTTCACAATGTCCTTATCACCGATGTATTTTCTCACATTCTTATTATCCAACGCTGCTGCGAGTGCAATGGCTTCATCAACAACAGCTGAAACTTGAATAGTACCTCTTGTCTTCCCATTTATTTGGATTGGTAATGTAACAAATTCTTCTGTGAGATATTCTTTCATCACCTGGCATCAGGGTGGGAAATGTGATGTAAAATATATGCATATTTATTGCACAAAAACCAGAATTGATTATGAGATGAGATTGGCTAAATGATTTCAATATTACACACCTTTGGCCATGGTTCATATGCAAGGCTTTGATGATGGCCAAGTCGTTGCCATAATTCCTCAGCCAAATGAGGAGCAAAAGGCGAGAGTAACAAAATAAAACTTTCCAACACTTGTCGAGGCCGATCCTCCCACTACAAGACCATTAAATCCTTTAAACAAAAGGTCATCCAATCCTCACAACAGAGTAAAACAGGAATAAAAATTTAGCAAGTATTAAGTTCGAACAAGCCAGACTCCAAGTTTGAAAGTGAACCTTGTTTGCTGCATTTGTGAATTCCATCATCGCTGCAATAGCTGTATTGAAACGCATTCCTTCAAGTTCGTCTGTTACCTGGGTTTTTTATGGCCACAGCAATAAGAGCATTACGCAAGCTAGCTATATTAAAGGAATGAGAAAATACTGAAAACAGTTACCTTCTGAATGCACTGATGCAATATTCGGAGCTGTTCAGAAGAAGGTTTGTTTTCAGTAACAACACAGCCTTCTCGATATAAACCTGTTGTTGTGGCAGGCAAACCAACTACTAGCCTCCATGCCCGACCTAAGAAGCGATGGACTCCTTCTACCCCATTGGTATTCCATATTTTGGTATCCCTAGAGAACAATACCCATAACAAAGAACTCTGACTTCACGTAAAGAAAACCTCAAATAAAAGAGCATTAATGCATGCAAAAACGCTGTAAATACAAAAACGTTCGCGAAATCCAAACTCTATACTTACTGTTAGAAATTTCCGTTGTAAAAATATGGGTTCTAAAGACATGCCAAAATCACTTAAAGTAGATCAGTATTAACCTCAATGGACCCATGAACATCTCGTACAACCGTAAAGAATCTGCCCCATAATCATTGATTATATCATCTGGATTGATCACATTACCCCTGCTCTTGCTCATTTTGAAAGCCCTTGCAATAACCCTGATATTTGGAAAGTCTTTAAGCACATAGCTCTCCCCAACTTTCAAAACCTAAAGTAAAAATCAACTGAAATTTATGAATTCTGGGAAAGAGGATTCATACAAAGATGTTTCCTCCCTTCTAATTTTTATTTCCCTTTCTATTAGCTCTATAGAAAAAGGATTCACACCTTATTAAAAGAGAAAAGTGCACTGATCTAAGAATTCAAATCAAGAGGCTAGAGAGAGACTATAATCAATTCATTAAGCATCTAATTAGTGGTAAGAAAATTCTAGGATTTACATTCTAACATAACACTTACTCAATGTGAACTAATCATATAACTTTATAGTTATGTTAGAATCTAATTAGAGGTAAGGAAATCCTAGGATTTAGATGCTAACATAACACTTAATGTGAGCTTTGGGATACCTTCACGAATTCCTGTGGGTGTCACATTCATAAGCACTTCTGAGAGCTTTGAAATAGTACAGCCAGACATGATTATATGCAGCATTGATGTTACAAGAGAGACAGTATCGATGAGCACTATTTCAGGAGCCTTGCACATTCATCGCATAATCTAGGCCGCTGAACTTCCAGATCAACATGCATCCACATTCTCCTACTTCTGTGAGATTTGGACTCCACCTCAACATCCACTCCCACTCCCACCTAACATGATATAATCTTGGGAATCAAGATCAGTGCCACCTATGGCAGTTCCTTTTAAGATAGTCCTAGAATCCCTCTCCTCCACACGTGATGTATGGAGACATGGACAAATGATCAATGTTGTCGTTTTTGCACTAGGATTGAAGGTGCTTTCCATACCTTGGAGACCCTTTCATCTTGGAGTGGCCCATGGTGGAGATCTATTGAAGGCAGAATTTTCGGTCTACCTAACTTCAGAATCTTACATGCTTAGCTAAGGAAACAACATTTGTAGATGAGTTTCAATCTCTCATTTGGTCTGATTGGCCATGTTGGCCTCTTAAAGGATGAAAATATATCTTTCTTTCTTCGCAAGGACTACACCAACCATTTAGATTAACCATCAGATTGAGTAGAAGACTGAGAGAAACAGTCACAGCAGCTCATGTCTAGAGTGATCCCGCAGTTCATACTATGGGAATGGTTTAACCAACTAACCCACCACACGCCATCCATTATGAGTTGCATAATTCTCTATAGTATATATTGTTCTCGTACATCATATAACAATAAGAACACATCACATGCCATGATGATCGTCATAGAGTACATATATCATCGTCATCATCGACTATGTCTTTCAGTGTAATCTGTCTTATTTGTCCTTCATTAGGTAGCTAGAGAAGGCCATTGTCCATACTTCAGCATTACCAGACGCATTTATAATTTTATTATTTTCTTTCTTTCAAAGATAACAATCACTTCTTGTCTGTTTTCTGTTGTTTTGTTATATAAGCTCCTATTGTCACTACTGTCCATACTTGGAAGAGATTTTTAAAAACATGTTACCAAGACAAACACCTATATTCAAATGGGGAAAATGTTTAATCTCCAATCCATGTCATGTACTTGTCTAGTAATGATGACCTTTACCTAATCCCTAATTTGGGAAGTATTACTCATACAGTTAAAAAAATAAAAAAATGTTCTTGATACATTTTGCATCAAAATTTACCTGGGTTTCTGGTACTTTTTCCTGAGTATAGTTATACCCTCCATCCACACACTCAGCTGAGACAAAGTTTCCTGAATGATCTCTATTGACTATGTACTCGACCTACAGATGCAGAATAACACCTTTTTAAAGAAGGTTCTTATAAGGTTTGACTTGGATATATTGTTTGAAAATCTAAAAGACGCATACTTCTCCAAGAATCATGCCTTGATTCACCAAGCATTGAAATGGCTCTTTGGTTGATACAACTCCAATATCATAAAGAACCTGAAGCATAAGATTTTGAACAAAGAAAGTTATGTTGCATCTTTCATCACAAACAATCTGATAAGGATTGCATGTAAGGAACTTGTCATGAAAATTGCATTCTTTAATGTCATTTGTCAGTGTGATTTTACATTGCTAATAGGTGATAGAAGTTATAGATCTAATGTGCTTTTCAATTCCACTGAATACTACTTGAGCACAACCCTCACTAGATCACACAGCATATAATGTAAAGCTCAGCAGGAATTATAAGGTTGTTCGGTGGAGACCAAAAGATCATGTGTTCAACCCCTAGATTCTATCGTGGCATCTGGTAAATTAGTGCAGTTCGTACAATTTGAATCTATGTGCATCTAATACTAATTTAAGAACAACCTCAACTTGATCACACAACATATAATGTAAAGCTTGGCAGGAAGTATAAGGTTGTTTGGTGGAGACCAATAGGTCATGTATTCAAGAACCCTACATTCTATAGTGGCATCTGGTAAATTAGTGCACTTAGGAAGATATGAATCTAGGTGCATAGGTTATTGAAAACATAGCTTGCCACTATGGTAGAAGCGCAATATGAAGAAAAACGTATCCACAAAAAATATTATATATTCATTCATGCATTGAAAATCTCTTTAGATACCTTGTGCCAAAACCTTGCATACAATAAGCGTAAAACAGAATGTTCTGCACCTCCTACATACAGATCAACCGGGCCCCAATACCTGAAAAGTTTTGGATGCATATAGTAAAGCTTCCTATTTTAATGTATATTTTTTCTACTAAGACCTGCTACAATACTATAAAATTTACCTCTCCTTTTCAGGGTCAACCAAAGACTTTACATTATGTGGATCCATAAACCTGAGATAATACCTGAATATATAGCCACTATTAGATACCATTCCACAATCACATGTACACTCTTTTCTGAAAATATGACCTTTATTGGATGATTGTGAGTTGATGGTGTATACCAGCATGAGCCTGCCCATTGTGGCATAGTGTTTGTTTCCCTCCTTGCAGGCTTCCCTGTTTCTGGATCAATTGTCTTCACCTGTAAAAATTAGTTCATGAAAATGTGTAGAAAACAGAATCTTCATGAATCCATAATCCAAAATGTTATTTATTGTTTGATATACGAATTAGTATCTGTTAATATTTTGTGATTTTGAGGCATGATATGCCCAACAATGAGTAATCACCTCTATTTATTGTTCAAAATCAATTGGCTTACATGTTACAGTCCTTCTCTACTACAGTGAGTTCCTTCACTATCAGAGGATACTAAACTGCTTACCTACAGTGAGTTCCTATTTGTTTACCTACTAGTCAAATGCACCAATTACCTAGCAGGTAAGAGACCTTCTGTTAAGGATGCATGCATCTTATTATGGTATACTTCAGAGGGCCACTGTTCTTACACACTTAGTAGAAACTCATCCCCCGTGCCCGAAATTAAAAATAATATTATTCACATATTTGATTCATGGGATTTATCAGAGATAGATATTCCAGACCTCAATAGGGCCTAGACATTGGGCATTGCATATCATTTAATCATTTATCATAAATACTAGTATGCTCATCAAGGGACTTCTCTCACATTGAGCATATGTTCGGCCAAGCATACTCTCTGCAGCTTGAGCCCAGGTATAATCTTAACACTGTTTCATTCATTAGTTGAGGAAGGGAAGATTCAATAGGCTGTACATTGCTCCTAACACCAACAGGCCGACTTGTTGCATGGCTTTCACTCACTAACAGAGATCTGTTCACCATCATGCTCATACCCATCCTCCAATCCCACCATGCACACAAGTCTATTCCTCATCTCCTCCTCAATAGAATAAACCGTAGTGTCCTTGCTCTGGATAACACTAGATTCCCACAGCAGAGGGCAAGTTGGGAAAACCTCATTTCTAGGAAAAAATCCTGAATTATGGTTATGGCTGTACCTCAGGACAATATGATATATAAATGAACCGAGACTGAGCATAACTAAAAAAGCAGCATAGCAAGCACATTCAAAATATCTAATGAAAACCTGCAATTACTCCAATAATAGAATCTTGTTAATCCTAAATTTAACAACAAATGATATTTTATTTAGCCTTACCCAATCCACTGCTTTTGACAGTGGTGGATCACCAGTTCCAGAAGGAGAAAATTCATCTAGTTCAGGAAGAATTATGGGTAGGTCATCCTCATTGATTGCCTTAGTTTCACCTGTATCATTCAGGAAAATTATAGGGAAAGGTTCACCCCAATACCGTTGACGTGCAAATAACCAATCTCGAAGCTTGTAGTTGACCTAACAAACATGTACGCACAATGCTTTATCTTATAACAAAGAAATTCCAGTGGAGAAAATTATATCTGAATTAGCAATTATGCCAGTCAAGAATGTGGTGCCGTTTGTCCTTTTAATATTGCTAAATTACCTGACGTTTACCATAGCCTCTGTTTTCAAGCCATTCTATAACTCGTTGAGCTGCTTGATCAGTAGGTAAACCATTCCAATCAATACCAGTATCACCATACGAAGAATTAACTACTATTCCTTGACCAGTGTATGCAGCTTTTCCATCCCACTGTGTAATATTTTCAGGGGATACGACGAGGCGCTCTGGTAAGCCAAATTTCTTTGCAAATTCATATCTCGCGTATCATGTGCAGGAACGGCCATAATTGCACCTGTGCCATAACTGCCATAACATCATTCCACAACATCAATCACACAGAAATATTGTGCACTATAAGTTTCACGTAGCAATAAACAGGAACACCCGTTTTACTGTTTCTATCAACACATTTTACAATTAAAGCAAAAGAAACAATCTGTCTCTGTGCACTTCTTATCATACACGAAGTGATGGTTGGCAATGGCATTGCGTGAAGTTCCATCTCTAATGCATACTACAAACATTCAAATGAAAACAGATAAGCTGTGTCTGTGTGCTTCTGACTACCTGCTATATATTCGAGGAAGTAAGTATATGCTCCCTATTTACAGGCCCCAAAATTTGCAATCATAAAACTGGAAATAGATAACAAGACCTCAGAAAGACGGAGTTTGGAATTTGGAATCGTCCGATCACACATTCATGATTCCATGCTCTTATATTGGTTGCAGACATGGTTTTCCATGAAGAATACTGGATGCACTAGAAATATTTTGTCAGCAGTCAATGTTTTGAGACATCTGCTCGAAAATGGACACCAGATAGCAGGTAGTATCACCTTTGCCATTAATAACATCAGGGTTTTCTATCGAACCGTGCAGTTCACTCTCTTATTCAGTGATAAATTTTTCTTTGCGAGGATTAAATGGCCTGTTATTTGGAATCCCCTAGTTACAGTTTCCTAGAGACATTGGTTAAGAGAATGCACACATTGATTAGGCTGATTGGGATCTCATCTTGTCAACTTCTTCCTTACAGTGAACTTCTGGGTGCTCCCTGGTTAATTGCCTGCCATATGATATTGCTCAAGATGTTTCACAGCATATTATGAACATTTCTAATGCCATTCCTCCCGCCTGGACAGATAACTCCCCAGTGGTTTCTTTGATGAGTTATAGGCCCCAATCTGGTACTTTATAAGCACTTCTATCTTTAGCATTGATCCTATGGATCAGTTTCATCTGCATATTCCCCATAATCTTGTTGATGATGAACATAAGTGGCAATTTGGATATGTTGCCTTTTGCGGAAAAATATTACTGTCATAGACATATTCAATTTTGGACTGTTTCTAGCATTTACGTTATGGTATATGTAGAAAAGCCGATGCTCTCACATTCTCAGACACAAAGCATTCTAGTTCTTTTTCTTTGATTGTTCACCCGGAGATATTGTTTGTATATACTCTCCAGTAGTGACTCATTTCTGTTGTTTAATCTTATCAGCCATTTTGGCCTCTTAAAAGAAGTTAATATTTCTTTCTTTCTTGGCTCCTCTTAGCATTGACTGAGATATTACAGCCATGGTACTTGCATATAGCATTTCTGCACATCCATAACAATTAACTCGAAACTTCTATTAACCTTTATAACACAGAATATGATCGCACAGATTCATCAGTCAAGAGGATTAGGAACCCAGCATATTTAATTAGGAGCTCCCAAGGAGCAAACTACTACTGCTAACATAGCTGCAAACTTCTACAGTTCTTCAAACCCCTGAAAGTTGCAAAGGTTGGCTAGTCACCACAAAGTCCATCATTGTAAAATCTACCACTTCTGTTCTCTTGTTGAAACCATATAAGAAAGACCTCTTATTTGCAGTGAAGAATTTATACTACCGTTGAAACCATATAATATCCCATGCCCACATAAGAAAGACCCTAACACAATGACGTTGCTGAAATAATAGCGACCAGAAAGCTAGACAAAAACTGTGAAAAACAATCGAAAAAAAAAGAATGCCAGTTAACTATCAGAGTGTAAAGATATATATACAGAGAAAGAGAGGTTGTGGCCATAGAAAGGGAGATGCACTTAATTATGAAATAAAAAATGAATAAATAGCTGAAAAAAAACAAAAAACAAATTGGCTCCTCTCTGTACCCAAATATGAACCCATTGGGATGCTATAAATTCCGAGAAACACTCTAATTTTAGAAAATAAATAAGGTCACAAAAGTTTCCTGAGGCTATTTTACTCATTTTGTTTCTTGTTCCAGCAGTTTTGACTTTTCACATCTCCCAGGTACAAAACACACTTTTGATGAATACACATTTGTAGTTGGATACCCATTGTTCCCAAAGTATTATAGCTCAATAGGGTTTAGGTTTTAAACTTGAATATAATTTACCGATCATTGGGGAGTGAGGATGAGAATTGGACTCCTGTGGACATACTGCCATCGCTATTGACAAGTATTGAGATGGAAGATATGGAGGCAGTGCACATTGTGATTCATGCTAGCAAAGTAAGGTATCCATATCATGATGAATTGGATGCCCAGCATGTGTTGGCAGCAAGCAAATGTTTAGTCTTTTACTACCTTCATATTTGAGGTTGAGAAGTCTTGGAGGTGACCCCAATTTAGGTTGCGCTAACATGTACTACAGGTGCTACCTAATCATGGCAAACCCATTCAATCTCAACTTCTAATTACAAAGAATCATTTGTCTAAGCCAATGTGGACTAGTT